>NC_092108.1:20595457-20895457 GCF_045679555.1 Salvelinus alpinus | reverse complement strand
AACACTTGTTTGGTTACTACATGATTCCATATGTGTTATTTCATAGTTTTGATGTCTTCACTATTATTCTACAATGTAGAAAAGAGTAAAAATAAAGAAAAACCTTTGAATGAGTAGGTGTGTCCAAACTTTTGACTGGTATTGTATATACTGTACACAGGAAACACATCTCACAATCAAATATATCAACTTAATTGGTGTGTATATATCAACAGGTGATGGGACCATAAACTCCATAATTCAGAAATTGCCAAATTATAATTTTCTAATTTCCTGGATTAGTATTTCAGTCCTCAACACCAGAGCTGCTGTGTTGTAATTGTGTTTGTTTCATATGATTGTGTTTTGCAATCATATGAATAATTGGGTAATTGATGTGTATATAATATATATAGAGTAATTGTTGTTTATTGATGTGTATACAGGGCTAACCCCACAAAAGGGGCCGTGGTATATTATAGTGGTATTGACTGACCTTAGCTTCGTTGATGGATTTCTCTGGCAGGCTGATGTTAGGGAATGAGTACATGGCTCCCTGAACAGGGTTACAGGTGATCCCAGGTACTGTGTTCAGAATCTGCTCTGTCAGTTTAGCCTTCTCTGCCAGGAGACTTAGGGTGGCTGTGCGCTCCTGGACATGGAGAAGAGGGTGTGAGTGTGTGAGTGTGTGTGTGTGTGTGTGTGTGTGTGTGTGTGTGTGTGTGTGTGTGTGTGTGTGTGTGTGTGTGTGTGTGTGTGTGTGTGTGTGTGTGTGTGTGTGTGTGCGTGCGTGCGTGCGTGCGTGCGTGCGTGCGTGTGTGGCACACATACACAATCCATGTCTCAATTGTCTCAAGGCTTAAACATCATTCTTTAACCTGTCTCCTCCCCTTCATCTACACGGATTGAAGTGGATTTAACAAGTGACATCAATAAGGGATCCTAGCTTTCACCTGGATTCACCTGGTCAGTCTATGTCATGGAAAGAGCAGGTGTTCTTAATGTTTTGTATACTCAGTGTATATTGAATGTGTGTCCCTGTCAATGTTGACAGTCTGGTATGTCATTTAAGTCAATGTCTGCTTAATGACCATATATTATTACCTTCATGAAGGTGGTGTGGGAAGGTTCTCCAGGCTGGGGAGAGTTGACCACCAGGTCCATCAGAGCCTGACCAGGGACGGGGGGACACAGTCTGACCGACACCAGCTTAGAGAGCTGGGCCTGCACCTCCGGGTCCATATTAATCACCTCCATGTAACCCCCACGGAAACCACACCTAGCAGGCAGGAGAAGAGAGAGAGAAACCAGGTACAGAGATTCAGAAGGCAAGACACAACTGCACCATATCTACAGGTCTAGCTATTTCTATATTGGTTGAAGTAGTAAGGTCATATAATGGTTCATATTTCAGGTCATGTTAAATTAATGAGAATGATCTTACTCTCCCATGTAGCACTTAGAGGTGGAGTGGAAGGACGCCAGTTCTACATTGTCAGAGTACTCTGGTCCCAACTCAAAAAGCACCTTCTTAAAGGAATGGAACTGGCAACCCTCCGCATACACATTATCCTGGTACACCTAGAGGAGAGGGACAGAGAGAGAGGGATGTCAGGGGGTAAGAGATGAATGTAGAGGTGAAATTATGTTTATGAGGAGGATGACAAAAAGGTCTGATTGGTTTACCTCATCAGCCATCAGGAAGAGTCGCTCTTTAGCAGCGAATCGGATCACGTCCTCAATACACTGTCTGCTCTGGACCTGACCTATCACAGAGTTGGAGAGGGAACGGTTCAGAATCATATTAGTAGAACTGGACATTTTGGTTTCTGTCCAAGTGGGATCTATGTCCTCTGGCGCCATCTAGTGTCATGACTGGGAGGAAAACTGAAATTTTGCGAGATAATTAGGAATAAATGGGATGTCACAGAATGAAGGGTACGTAACAGTTTTCCTTGGGTTGGGTTATTTAAATCCTGCTCACATTCCCACAGCTGGCAGCACCCAAGTAATCATAAATTCGGAGCGCAGTTGCACAAGACCCAATAATAATGCCCATGGTTATTGGTTTGACATTCAATAAATTGTAGAAATGCATAAACAAATACTGAATTAATTTAATGAGACAACTAAAAGATGTGCAACATGGAAATATTGTCCCATTTACATTGTGTAATTTATTGACGGTCACTAACTAGCCCCAGAGATAGGCTATCCAAAGTCAAACCAATTTTGCCAAGGACACACACCACCGGCTGAAGCTAATTGGCAAAATAAGTTTGCTAGCTAGTCTAGGCTACCTCCAGACACATGAACTGGTTAGAAAGTTGCAAGTTATCTAGAAGGGTGAGTGAGTGTAACTGTGTACTGTTTTGGCAGAGCAAAAATACATACACTTCTAATGTTCGAACACACAAGAGAGACACCCACATCAAAGCACGCCTTCAAGACTCAAATCTTGTTCTTAGTCGCATTTCTTAATGAGGAGAATTGAAACCAAGGCTAAATCAGGAAGTTCAGCCCCCGTTAAGCTTGGCTACTTACCAGTGGGGTTACCAGGGTTGATGATGCAGAGGGCTTTGGGGTTGCAGTGCTTCCTGGCCTCCGCTAGGGAGCGCTCTAGCTCACTAAGGTCCATGCTCCAGCACTTCTCCTCATTCAGGTAGTAGTTGACCTGCACAGCGCCCAGCTCAGCCAGGGCAGCCGAGTACAGAGGGTACTGAGGGATGGAGATCATCACCCCTGTCCTCGATGCACCCTCACCACACACCAATAGTTTCAGCATGGTCTAGGAAAGACAGGGGAGAGGAGAAGGGAGTGAGTTGGTAAGCAAATTATAGATAATTAATTCAATAAATCAAGAATAATAGGTGATAAAGTTGCTGGGAGATAGACCGACTGATAGGTGCACATCAAGCCTATAGTCCTCAACGCTCTCCTTCCGCCTTCCTCTTTATCTGCAGTGAGAATGTTACTTTAAAACACAATTATTAGATTTTGTATTGTTCTTACTACGATGCCATCGCTGGCGCCGGTGGTGAGGTAGACGTTGTCTGGGTCACAGGGTACACCCCCGTCCCGACGCTCGATGTAGCGAGCCACGTCCTGCCGCACGCAGTCTATTCCCTGGCTGGCACTGTATGCACCTGAGAGAGAGCGAGAGAGAGAGAGAGAGAGAGAGAGAGAGAGAGAGAGAGAGAGAGAGAGAGAGAGAGAGAGAGAGAGAGAGAGAGAGAGAGAGAGAGAGAGAGAGAGAGAGAGAGAGAGAGAGAGAGAGAGAGAGAGAGAGAGAGAGAGAGAGAGAGAGAGAGAGAGAGAGAGAGAGAGAGAGAGAGAGAGAGAGAGAGAGAGAGAGAGAGAGAGAGAGAGAGAGAGAGAGAGAGAGAGAGAGAGAGAGAGAGAGAGAGAGAGAGAGAGAGAGAGAGAGAGAGAGAGAGAGAGAGAGAGAGAGAGAGAGAGAGAGAGAGAGAGAGAGGAGAGAGAACTCAATACACTACAGTGCTCCAGGACCGGAGTTGGAGGTCATTTCGTTGGTTACGCGGTCACCAAAAGGCTAACACGGGCCTATTAGCCAAAACATAATTATATTTTAACTTACATCCTTACAATACACATTCTATCCAGTGCATGAACAACATACCCACACTACCGCCTCCACAAGCCTGCAGAATGCGTCGTGCTCTGTTTTTGGCATCCTCTGGAAACATGTTTTCATTCAATAGTTCCGGGTAGGAGCAGAGTGCCAAGACCTTGAGGAGGAAGAGAGGACAGAGAGTAAGGTGAGGAACAGACAGGAGTTGATGCAGAATAATGTACACAAATCTGCATGGAACACCACATGAATCTGCATGAAAAGGTCACAATGTGTTTTTGCCTTAGACAGAACGGTTTCAAATGATAAAGGAGAATGAAAGACATCCTGTAATCAAAAAGAGAACTGTGGTTTTAAATAAATGGTTTGGAACTTAGGGAATAAAAGCAGACCTGTCTGAAGAAGGTGATTGGCTGCTGGCCCATGGCATGGGCGTCGCCAATGTTGGCCTTGATGACCTCAGTGAAAGGCTTCTTCACTCCCTTCAGGACACAGAAACAAGACACAAAACGATGAGAAGACTAGGGCAAGGAAGAAAGAGATGGATGAATGATATGCTGGATCCCAGGGGTGTGCAGTGCAGAAATGCAGACCAATAAGTCACCTTATTCTTTATAAACTTATAAACTCATACTTATAAACCCATTTATAACTACTTAATCTGCGTGTGTCCCTCTATAACTAAGACATGAGTATGAGGTCACGTCCTCCTAGACTCCAGCCACGGCGGTACTCTCTAATCTCAGATGTCTCCACTACCTCAGGTAAAGCTAAAGATGCCCATCTACTGTAGTCATGCTATCAGGAGAACAAACAAGAGCTCTGGAAAAGGCTTGGCACTGGCGTCAGCTATATTTCTCTTTCTGTCTCACTCTCTTTCTCCCTCTCTCTTTCTCCCTCCCTCTCACACTCTCTGTCTCGTTCTTTCTTTCTCTCCCTCCCTCCTCTCCCAACCTCTCTCTCTCTCAAACAATGTTAGTCGATAGCAAATGCACTAAAATAGACAACCCTTAGTAACAGCCAAACAGCTCTTTATAATTTTCTATACCAAGTGCTTTTACTTATTCAACTCTCAAGCACAAACACAAAATCAGGTATAGTCTTTTCCAGGAGAAATGACTTGGCAGAATGCCAACATGCATTGGTTCAATACATGCTCTCCACTCCCCTTGCCTTTTGTCCTAAAATGTAGAACATTAGCGCTGTTAAAAAACATAAAACACAGGAGTAATACAATCCAATGTTAGCAGTCTCTGTGAAGGTGTAATGTGTAAATGGGGGCAGGGTTTGCAAATGATAAGATAAGACACACCTACCTACAAATGCATACACATAATGTGCGTCTACGTGTGTTTGGAAGCAGAGTGGAGGGAGTCAAAACAAGATGGGACATTTTAGCCTAACACCACCTTGAATGTACAAAACATTAGGAACACCGTCCTAATATTGAGTTGCACCACCTTTTGCCCTCAGAACAGCCTCAATTTGTCGGGGCATGAACTCTACAAGGTGTCGAAAGCATTCCACAGGGATGCTGGCCCATGTTGACTCCAATGCTTCCCACGGTTGTGTCAAGTTGGCTGGATGTCCTTTGGGTGGTGGACCATTCATGATACACACGGGAAACTGTTGAGCTTGAAAAACCCAGCAGTGTTGCAGTTTTTTTAAACACTCAAACCGGAGCACCTGGCACCTACTACCATACCCCATTTATAAGCACTTAAATCTTTTGTCTTGACCATTCACCCTCTGAATGGCACACATACACAATCCATGTCTCTGTTGTCTAAAGGCTTAAAAATCCTTCTTTAACCTGTCTTCTTACCTTCATCTACACTGATTTAAGTGAATTGAATTAGTGACATCAATAAGGGTTCATAGCTTTCACCTGGATTCACCTGGTCAGTCTATATCATGGAAAGAACAGGTGTTCATAATGTTTTGTACACTCAGTGTATATTAAAGCAGAGAAAATGCTATCTGGAAAACAAAAGGAGACATACACATTCCCAGGCTGCCTGAAAGCCTTGTCAAGTGTTACATCAGCTAGACTCCAGCTGTAGAAACAAACAGACGTTAAGTAGTAAAGCAGGTGTCAACTGCAGAGTTTTTAAAAAAGAGACTCAAAAGAGACATGGATAATGGTAAAAACTGAATTTGGGAAGGTTTTTAGGGAGTGTGGTGACATTATGTCCTTATAAGCCAATAGAAACAGGGGGTAGCTGTCTATGCCATTTTCTCTGTCCTTATAGGTCAATAAAATGCCACTACTTAGCTACTTCTCTCAGAATACAGTATCGGAGAACAATATGTCAAGCAGTTGAACGTATCAAACTGCCCTTGATGGATGATGGAACTGAACTGGCCAAGAACACAGACTCCTCAGTGAGTGTCCAGATGTTTGGTATTTGACACCCTATATAACAAGATAGACAGTGGTTGGTGGCCACAAGTGGAACTCATTCAAACTCAGTGGGAAGCAAAGCAGGCCCGCTGTTGTTCTACCCACCAGAGACATTTATCGAATCTAATTGGGCCAGCTGAACCAGCAATGACCACCAGAGTACACAACAGAAGAAAAAACTACTACACTCCAATCGGTCACACGACAGAGGTGTTTCTGCAGTCCAGACCAATCACAAACAGCAGGGAGAGTGACACCCACGGAATACAAAGGATCTCCCATTCCACTCATGCTGAGAGTAGAGAGTAGCCTACATTTTACTGCTAACAGAAAAGTCAGTCCCCAGCATTCATTCTGAGAGTAGAGAGTACAGACTACTGTTAAAAACATAGGTGCAAAAAAAACGGGAACTTTCTAAAATGTCCTAAGAAGCTTCCTAAGAGTTCCTAAGAAGGTATTTTATCTCAGCAATGCTTTTTAAATTGTCACAGATTAAGAACACCTAGCAGACCCCTTGTTGACACGTACACTGATTAAGTCCTATGGCTCGTCAGAGTGCTGTCTATTGCATGTTCTTTGTAAGATGATTGAGACTAGCCTATGGTTGATGTTGTCCTCTCTCTAATGCTTAACTCAGTTCTCTAGTGGTTTTTGCTCTTTCTGCATGTGTACGTTTATTTGCCTCTCATTTTCTGTCTCTGACAAGTAGCATTCTAATTGGTCTGGCAAAACAAATTTGAAGTCTGGCCAAAGAAAGTGACATCATTATGGATTCTAGTTTACTCTTCAAGGCAGGAGATGTAACATGATGACTTTCATTCATTAAAGAAAGTGACAGCGTGCTGTGCTATTCCACAATCTTCCCGCAGTCTCCACGGTTACCCCTGAGGATGTAGAAGGCATCTCCGTGGGCCTCTAGCCTGGTCCCAGATCTGTTATGACTAGGAGTTGGTAAGAGAGCAAAAACAGATCTGTGAACCAACTAGTGGGCCTTCTGTTCCCCGTTCATCGGCCAACCGATGAGCAAGGAACAAAGGCTCTGACTGACATGATTTGGGCTGGATTTGTTGATGTGACGTTGTTTTGCTCACACTGTTTTTTCTCTTTCTGCTTGGCTAAGAGGAGAATTAACTAATTATGACTATGTAAAACTTCT
This sequence comes from Salvelinus alpinus, assembly GCF_045679555.1. Lineage (NCBI taxonomy): Eukaryota > Metazoa > Chordata > Actinopteri > Salmoniformes > Salmonidae > Salvelinus > Salvelinus alpinus. Next base: position 20,888,326 of record NC_092108.1, on the reverse strand, counting down.
TGTCAATATGGGGGCGCTGTTTCCACTTTGGAAAAAATCGTGCCCAAATTAAACTGCCTCGTACTCTATTCTAGATCGTACAATATGCATATTATTATTACTATTGGATAGAAAACACTCTCAAGTTTCTAAAACTGTTTGAATTATATCTGTGAGTAAAACAGAACTCATTTTGCAGCAAACTTCCAGACAGGAAGTGAAAAATCTGAAAACGATGCTCTGTTCCAGGGCCTCCCTATTGAATTGCCTTATATTTATGGATATGCATGCACTGCATACGCCTTCCACTAGATGTCAACAGGCATTGGAAGGTGGAATGGGGTGTCTAGCTTGATCTGAGGTCGAACAAGAGCTCTTGGAATGACGTGTCCAGAATTTCCTTTCTCTACCTAGGCGCGGGAAGCACCTCCCTATTGTCTTATGATAAGCGTTCGGTATACACGGCTAATATCTCCGGCTTTGTTTTTATTTGATACATATTAGAAAAACATCACAAAGTATGTTTTTTCAACCGAGTTTCATCAGTTTATTCAACGTTTAATGGGACTTTTGGAGTTTTCCGTTCTCTGCGTCGAGAGAAATTGGGAACGTCATCAACATTGGCTAGCCTTGTGGAGTGAATTCGACAGGAGAGAAGGACATTCTAAAACCAAACAACGATTTATTCTGGACAAAGGACTCCTTGTACAAGATTCTGATGGAAGCTCAGCAAAAGTAAGAACAATTTATGATGTTATTTCGTATTTCTGTGGAAAATGTTGAGTCCTATTATCCGCGTTTTGGCGGGCGCTGTCTCGCTATAACGTAAGCTGTTTGTTATGGTAAAGTTATTTTAAAAAATCTAACACGGCGGTTGCATTAAGAACCAGTGTATCTTTCATTTGCTGTCCAACATGTATTTTTTTGTAAAGTTTATGATGAGTTCTTTGGTCAGATTAGGTGAGTGTCCAAACTAGCTCCGGACATTCTGGTGAATCGATGCTACATATTCACAATGTATAACCACGGTTTGCAGCTCTAAATATGCACATTTTCGAACAAAACATAAGTGTATTGTATAACCTGATGTTATAAGACTGTCATCTGATGAAGTTGGTCAAGGTTAGTGATTAATTTGATATATTTTGCTGGTTTTTGCGATCGCTACCTTTTGCTGCTAATAAATGCATTTGTGTGTTAGGCTATTGTGGTAAGCTAATATAATGCTATATTGTGTTTTCGCTGTAAAACACTTAAAAAATCGGAAATATTGGCTGGATTCACAAGATTCATTTGCTGTACACCATGTATTTTTCATAAATGTTTTATGATGAGTATTTAGGTATTTCACGTTGCTCTCTGAGCCACACGGTCCCGTGTGGCTCAGTTGGTAGAGCATGGCGCTTGCAACGCCAGGGTTGTGGGTTCATTCCCCACGGGGGGACCAGGATGAATATGTATGAACTTTCCAACTTGTAAGTCGCTCTGGATAAGAGCGTCAGCTAAATGACTTAAATGTAAATGTAAATGTAATTATTCTGGCTGCTTTGGTGATATTTTTGATGGTAGCTGCAATGTAAAACTATGATTTATACCTCAAATATGCACATTTTCGAACAAAACATACATTTATTGTATAACATGTTATAACACTGTCATCTGATGAAGTTGTTTCTTGGTTAGTGACTAATTATATCTCTATTTGGTCGGTTTTGTGATAGCTACCTATGCGGTAGAAAAATGGTGAAAATATGCGGTTGAGTCTTTTGCTGTTGTGGTTAGCTAATAGAAATACATGTGTTTTCGCTGTAAAACATTTTAAAAATCGGAAATGATGGCTGGATTCACAAGATGTTTATCTTTCATTTGCTGTATTGGACTTGTGATTTCCTGAAAATTATATTATATGATATCCCTGTCGCGTTAGGCTAGGCTATGCTAGTCAGCTTTTTTGATGAGGACGATCCCGGATCCGGGAGAGAGAAGCGGTAGAGGTTTTAAGTCGTCTCAGGTATCAGAACATTTTCCTGAACTTTATCTGCAACTGAAACACTGCAGTTCCTCTGAGCCCTCAAAAAAGGTTTGTGTGTTAGTAAGACAACATAGACACAGGGTGAAAAGAGTATAGAGAGAGCAGAGAAAGACTAAATGTATTTTGTTGAAAGTGCGTGTTCTTTCCTTACCTATTTTAGATAAAGGTAAGCAAGTGACTGTAAGCTTTGTACCCTGTTTTCACACAAAAACCTAACACTCACCAGAGCTCAGTTTAAAAAGCAGGTATTCCTAGTTACAAAAGACAAGACTGGTTTGGCCCAGCTATACTTGGAAGAGTCTACAGATACACCTGATACAGCACATGGTTTGTGTGTTAGTTGGATATTTGGATGTTCCCATACATAACAAAACACACATTGTTTCTATTTCTAGGTGCTCCGTATGACATAACGATGTAATAACTTATTGGGAAACCCCTGAGGTAGACTCCTGAATGACCAACCTGCCCCAAAGCCAGGTAGACTCCTGAATGACCAACCTGCCCCTAAGCCAGGTAGACTCCTGAATGACCAACCTGCCCCAAAGCCAGGTAGACTCCTGAATGACCAACCTACCCCTAAGCCAGGTAGACTCCTGAATGACCAACCTGCCCCTAAGCCAGGTAGACTCCTGATTGACCAACCTGCCCCTAAGCCATGTAGACTCCTGATTGACCAACCTGCCCCAAAGCCAGGTAGACTCCTGAATGACCAACCTGCCCCAAAGCCAGGTAGACTCCTGAATGACCAACCTGCCCCAGAGCCAGGTAGACTCCTGAATGACCAACCTGCCCCAAAGCCAGGTAGACTCCTGAATGACCAACCTGCCCCAAAGCCAGGTAGACTCCTGAATGACCAACCTGCCCCAAAGCCAGGTAGGCTCCTGAATGACCAACCTGCCCCAAAGCCAGGTAGACTCCTGAATGACCAACCTGCCCCAAAGCCAGGTAGACTCCTGAATGACCAACCTGCCCCAAAGCCAGGTAGACTCCTGAATGACCAACCTGCCCCAAAGCCAGGTAGACTCCTGAATGACCAACCTGCCCCAAAGCCAGGTAGACTCCTGTTTGGCTGGGGTGTTTGAGGATGAGTCAGAACAAATAAAAGAGAGAAAATCCATGAAGATGACGTTTTGCATTTTGGTAAAGCCATAGGGCCGTCTGGTCACCATAGACCATATGGCAGTCCCTCCACCCCCCTACCCAGCTAGAGAGTGTACCTCTCTCTCTCTCAAACACAGAGACACTTCAATCTTTTTCCTGGAAATAGCACTCAGATTGTTCCACTTTGCACACTACACTGGAATCAGTAAACTATCTCTGTGTTTCCATGTCAACCCCTGAAATGAAGCAAGAGGGGATAGGGCAGGTAAGGGTTACACTTATGGGGTATTATGGGATCTTTATGCAGCAAGTGAAACAGTATAGCTTCCGTCCCTCTCCTCGCCTCGAACCAGGGACCCTCTGCACACATCGACAACAGCCACCCTCTGAAGCATCGTTACCCATCGCTCCACAAAAGCCGCGGCCCTTGCAGAACAAGGGGAACAACTACTTCAAGATCTCAGAGCGAGTGATGTCACCGATTGAAATGCTATTAGCGCGCACCCCGCTAACTAGCTAGCCATTTCACATCGGTTACAAAAGTAGATTTCCGACCGGGGGGCCCCCATTCATTTTGTGTGTCACTCTCAATCAGATATCATATTAAAACCATTTATCATATTAAAAATGCGAACATTTCTCTCCACCCTATGGCAGAAGTTGTAGAATTGCAGGAACATTTCTGTAAAACTGCTAATCATTCTCTTCACCCGATGGTGGGGAGAGAATTACATTTTACTAAGGGCCCCCCAAAAGGCTAAGGCCGGCTCAGACTGCATGTGTGGGTATGGATGTGGGTAAACAGACCCACAAGCAACTAAAGTCCCTCATGATGAGTTCAGATTTTTTGTGGCCACCACCCCCCATCACTGTTTCCCATCTCTGGTCTAGATCATTCACCCATTTCACATAACAAATGTCACGGGACTGCAGGGGGGCTATAGGAGTGATGAGTTATTGCTTTTAAGAGAGTTAAAGGAGACAGTGGTATTGGTCTGGGGTAAAGTGAGGATTTGACCTCTGACCTCTGATGATAGATGACATACTGTACGACATTGTGAGGTCAGACGTTTAAATAGAGCTGATGTAAAAACAGACCACAGACTGAACTGAATCTCTCAGTTTTCTGTTTGACTTGTGGACTTTGACCTGAATCTTTCTCAGCTCAGAGAACAACTCTGATACTGTATAACAGAGAACAAACAGTGACAAGGGCGAGAGAGACACAGAGACAGAGGGTGAGGGAGAGACACAGAGACAGAGGGCGAGGGAGAGAGAGACACAGAGACAGAGGGTGAGGGAGAGACACAGAGACAGAGGGTGAGGGAGAGACACAGAGACAGAGGGTGAGGGAGAGAGAGACACAGAGGGTGAGGGAGATAGAGACACAGAGACAGAGGGTGAGGGAGATAGAGACACAGAGACAGAGGGTGAGGGAGATAGAGACACAGAGACAGAGGGTGAGGGAGATAGAGACACAGAGACAGAGGGTGAGGGAGAGAGAGACACAGAGATAGAGGGGGAGAGAGACACAGAGACAGAGGGAGAGGGTGAGGGAGAGAGAGACACAGAGATAGAGGGGGAGAGAGACACAGAGACAGAGGGAGAGAGAGACAAAGGGTGAGGGAGATAGAGAAACAGAGATTGAGGGAGAGAGAGACACAGAGACTGAGGGTGAGGGAGAGAGAGACACAGAGACAGAGGGTGAGGGAGAGAGAGACACAGAGACAGAAGGTGAGGGAGAGACACAGAGACAGAGGGTGAGGGAGAGAGAGACACAGAGACAGAGGGTGAGGGAGAGACACAGAGACAGAGACAGAGGGTGAGGGAGAGAGACACAGAGGGTGAGGGAGATAGAGACACAGAGACAGAGGTGAAAAAATCAACAGATGACCAACAGAAGGCTCAACAAACCTGCAAAAATGTCAACTAACCTTCAAAGTAGTAGACTTTGGCAGGAGGGTGACACACTGGGTGTGTGCGCAAATGCACCCAAAAAGTCTATATTTTGGTGAACAGTTAGGTTGGAGGGCAAAGGGAAGTGCAAACACATGACAAGAGTTGCTCAAGTCACTGTAAACCAGTTATTGCACAACTAGTACAAGGCTACACACAAATGGGATTCACAAGATCAAAATGTGATTTATTCTAGTGAAATGGAAAGAGAAAGGGAAAGGGGGATACCTAGTCAGTTGTCATGACGTTGCCCTCTTTGGGTACAGTGAGCACCATCCCCCTCTCTCTGTCTCCTACACTCAGGCTGCTGCGACCTCAGGTCGTAAATTCCTGGAGGAGATTATCTCCTCATGGCCACAGTATAGAGAGAGAGTGAGTTTTCATAGAGAGAACAAAGGAATTTCTTCCACCTCACAGAACTTGAGGTCCGAACATCATTTATTTTTCTGGAGAATGTATAAAAGATCAGTGAAGAATCCAGCCACGAACTGGTCCGTTTGGTACAATTTTGTGAAACTCATGGGAGACAATACGGCCACATTACCATAACGCTGTTTATATAATAGCCTCAGATATGAGGTTTACATCTAATTGTTGTGTAAGATGAATGAGTGAGGATGATACTGTTTGTGAAATTGTGTTATGTGATTTTGGACTGTTTAATGAAGGAAACTCCAATTCCCTTGGGAGTTTAACTAAATCAGAGGACCGCCCATGAGCCCAGTTAGGACCTGGCGTCATGAGACAGCCTTTTTCTGCTCTTCCAAATAAAACCCCCACCCGGGTTTTCTATCACCAGACCGAGCTTCCCTCAATTACGAGATGGCTAAAGGTTGGAGACCAGCTTACCTCGATAACGAGAGGGCCAAGGTTTTGAGAGGAGACCATAAACCTAAGGTTTGAGTAGATGGCTGAATATTTTAACCACACCACGTGGTTAAACTCTTAGACTATCGATACCGACAGAATAAGAACAAGTCTTTGATATTAATTACTAGTCTGCAGCTAGGAATTCGGTATCATTGAACGCGAAGACCGACAACCGCCAAAACATCTATTCTATAACGACATGAATGAATGTCACTCTGAACTATGCATTCTAACCACGACAGAGAGAGAGAGAGAGAGAGGGCGGACAGACTCTCCAACAGAAACAAACTTTTCCACAGAGATCCCGACGACACACTGAGCGTAAATATATATATTGATTGCAATTGTTCCCGAATGAGTGAGCGTTCATGTGCAAAGGATTAGCATTTCAATTGTTATAATTATCAACTTTGTAGTGTCTCATCTCAGTTGACCCCAACTTCCCATTTTGTCCACCAAGGCGTGATACCGGTTTATCCCACTAGGGAAACTCCGTTATCATTTCCTTGTAACTATCTACTGTTTGTTTATGCAGTTCTGTGAATTACTTAGTTAGTAAATAAATGATTTAAGACAATTGATGTATGGATGACTCATAGTGAAGACTGGGTTCGTGCAGATAACCAACAATTTACGACGTTTGGAATGAGACAAACATGAGGCAAATAATAATTCATTAATTATAAGACTAATTGATCAGATATAAAAATATCTGAAGAGTTATATTAGGAAAATTATAACGTTGTAATCTGAATATTTTCCTTGGTGCCCCGACTTCCTAGTTAACTACAGTTACATGATTAATCAGTTTAATCGCGTAATAATAATTACAGAGAGTTATTTGATAAATAAGTCTTCAGTTTAATGATGCCAAAGACACGACACAGTTGTACAACTGAATGCATTCAACTGAAATGTGTCTACTGCACTTAACCCAACCCCTCTGAATCAGAGAGGTGCGGGGGGCTGCCATAATCGACGTCCACCTCTTCAGCACCCAAGGAACAGTGGGTTAACTGCCTTGCTCAGGGCAGAACGACAGATTTTTACCTGTACGTAATAATAGAGCTTCCGGTCTCAGTGAAAGAAAAGGTACTCAAAAGGAATTCTAATCAAATCAAATTTTATTTATCACATGTGCCGAATAAAACAGGTGTAAACCTTAGCGTGAAATGTGTACTTACAAAATCTTATTTTCTTAAAACGACATTGTTGGTTAAGAAAATATTTACTAAATAAACTAAAGTAAAAAAAGTAACAGAATAAAATGACAATAACAAGGCTATATACAGGGGGTACTGGTACCGTGTCAATGTGTGGGGGCACCGGTTAGTCGAGGTAATTGAGGTAACATGTACATGTAGGTAGGGGTAAAAGGGACTTGGCAATCTGGATAGATAATAAACAGAGTAGCAGCAGCATATGTGAAGAGTGTGAAAGTGTGTACACAGTATGTGTGAGTGTGTGTGAATCTAGCCATCTAGCCATAGACTGTTCTCTCTGCTACCGCACGGCAAGCAGTACCGGAGTGTCAAGTCGACAGTTAAATTCAATTTCCTGCAATTCTGTACATTTTGACATTGCTTATAACATGTTCATATGCTATCTGGGGGCCCCCTGACCTCCAGTGGGCACCCAACCAATATATATATATAGTAATTAACTTTATGTCCTGAATACAAAGCGTAACCTAAAACACAAGGCCAAATATACACTGGAGTGGCTTACCAAGATGACATTGAATGTTCCTGAGTGACCTGGTTACAGTTTTGACATAAATCGGCTTGAAAATCTATGGCAAGACTTGAAAATGGCTGTCTAGCAACGATCAACAACCAACTTGACAGAGCTTGAAGAATTTTCAAAATAATAATGTGCAAATATTGTACAATCCAGGTGTGCAAAGCTCTTAAAGACTGTAATTGCTGCAAAAGGTGATTCTAACATGTATTGACTCAGGGGGGTTAATACTTATGTAATGAAGATATATTTGTGTTTTATTTTTCATAATTTCTTTACAAATGTTAGAATTGTTCTTCCACTTTCAAATTACAGTGTATTTTGTGTAGATCATTGACAAAAAAATGACAATTAAATCCATTTTAATCTCACATTTTAACACTACAAAATATGGAAAAACTCTAGGGGTGTGAATACTTTCTGAAGAACTGTATATATTGTGGAAATTTTGCCTATGGATCAAATGTTGTCATAACAGGTCTGTGGCAAAGCAGTGATGGCAAAAGAGCTTGGTACAGGGATATACAGTATCAGTCAAAAGTTTGGACACACCTCCTCATTCAAGGGTTTTTCTTTATTTGTACTATTTTTTACATTGTAGAATAATAGTGAAGACATCAAAACTATGAAATAACACATATGGAATCATGTAGTAACCAAAAAAAGTGTAAAACAAATCAAAATATATTTTATATTTGAGATTCTTCAAAGTAGCCACCATTTGCCTTGATGACAGCTTTGCACATTCTTGGCATTCTCTCAACCAGCTATATGAGGAATGCTTTTCCAACAGTCTTGAAGGAGTTTCCACATATGCTGAGCACTTGTTGGCTGCTTTTCCTTCACTCTGCAGTCCAACTCATCCCAAACCATCTCAATTGGGTTGAGGTCAGGTGATTGTGGAGGCCAGGTCATCTGATGCAGCACCATCACTCTCCTTATTGGTCAAATAGCCCTTACACAGCCTGGAGATGTGTTTTGGGTCATTGTTGAAAAACAAATGATAGTCCCTCTAAGCGCAAACCAGATGGGATGGCGTATCGCTGCAGAATGCTGTGGTAACCATGTTAAGTGTGCCTTGAATTCTAAATAAATCACTGACAGTGTCACCAGCAAAGCACCCCCACATCATCACACCTCCTACTCCATGCTTCACGGTGGGAACCATGGTGGGCATCATCGGTGGGAATCATCTATTTCACGGTGGGAATCACCCGTTTACCTACTTTGCGTCTCACAAAGACACGGTGGTTGGAACCAAAAATCTCTAATTTGGACTCGTCAGACCAAAGGACAGATTTCCACCGGTCAAATGTCCATTGCTCATGTTTCGTGGCCCAAGCAAGTCTCTTCTTATTATTGGTGTCCTTTAGTAGTGGTTTATATGCAGCAATTCGATTAAGCCTGATTCACGCATCTCCTCTGAAGAGTTGATGTTGAGATGTGTCTGTTACTTGAACTCTGTGAAGGATTTATTTGGGCTGCAATTTCTGAGGCTGGTAACTCTAATGAACTTATCCTCTGCAACAGAGGTAACTCTGGGTCTTCCTTTCCTGTGGCGGTCCTCATGAGAGCCAGTTTCATCATAGCACTTGATGGTTTTCTGACTGCACTTGAAGAAACTTTCAAAGTTATTGAAATTTTCCAAATTGACTGACCTTCATGTCTTAAAGTAAACAACAGTTTCCCATTGCTTATTTCAGCTGTTCTTGCCATAATACGGACTTGGTCTTTTACCAAATAGGGCTATCTTCTGTATACCACCCTTACCTTGTCACAAAACAAGTGATTGGCTCAAACGCATTAAAAAGGAAAGAAATTCCACAAATTAACACTTTTTTTGGTTACTTCATGATTCCATATGTGTTATTTCATAGTTTTGATGTCTTCTCTATTATTCTACAATGAGTAGGTGTGTCCAAACTTTGAACAGGTACTGTACATAATTTGTACATGCAAATCTGATTGGAATCAGCATTTGATTATTTAAATAATCAGCCTCAATTTATCTTCAGAGTTGCTTTTTTCTTTCTTAGGGCATTTACGGGGACAGGCCACCAAAATCGTCTCGTTTATTTTTTATTTATCCGTTATTTTACTGAGAACACGTTCTCATTTGCAGCAACAACCTGGGGAATAGTTACAGGGGAGAGGAGGGGGATGAATGAGCCAATTGTAAACTGGGGATTATTAGGTGACCATGATGGTTGAGGGCCAGATTGGGAATTTAGCCAGGACACCGGGGTTAACACCCCTACTCTTACGATAAGTGCCATGGGATCTTTAATGACCTTAGAGAGTCAGGACACCCGTTTAACGTCCCATCCGAAAGACAGCACCCTACACAGAGCAGTGTCCCCAATCACTGCCCTGGGGCATTGGGATCTTTGTTTAGACCAGAGGAAAGAGTGCCTCCTACTGGCCCTCCAACACCACTTCCAGCAGCACCTGGTCTCCCATCCAGGGACTGACCAGGACCAACCCTGCTTAGCTTCAGAAGCAAGCCAGCAGTGGTATGCAGGGTGGTATGCTGCTCACCCTATATTACGCAAGCCTAACACGCTGCTGCGTGTCACTCTGCTACAGTTGCAATTTCAGAAAAGCAGAGCCAGTGAGGCCACAGGAGAGTAGTGTCCAGGTAGGTTAAAAGTCAGACTGGTGCAGTGAGTCTAGTTGAAAGACTGACAGTGCATGGGACAGTGTCAGAGATTGCTTTCCCACTTTGAAAACTTAAATATATTTCAAACTGAGAGAAACAAATAATTTTTTTAAATGAAAAAAAATGAAAATGATGACTGAGGGTAGCGTGTAGGGTAGTCTAAATCACAATATTATTTAATTAATAACGTTTATTTTAAGCATACCTCTCTCAGCTCTTTCTCGATCTGCATGGCGCGCTGTACAATGGGTCCGCGCACCGCATACTCGACGTTCTTCACCGTGGGGTTCATGGTGTCGATGGTCAACACCTTGTCCCGGGAGAACACTCCATTCTCGGTCATTTTCTCTTGGGCAAGTCCACGCCGCCGTTCACTGACTCCTGAAAGTGCTATACTCTGGGGGGAAAAGGGTGACAGCTGAGAGGGAATCAGCATTGAGCGGACCCCAGAGACGAGGTACCCCGCGGGGTATTGCGCCCTGCCGCCGAAAAACCATACATTTCCTCCGTTTAAAACGCTCACGCTTCTGGATGGTAACATTTGTCCTATGCGCGAAGCAGACATGTTACAATATTATATCCCTTTAGCTGTGAAGTGCTGCGACCCATCTACGCTCAATGAATGCACACACACAGACAACTGTTTGTTGTGCAGTAGGCAATTTTTTATTTTTTTTTAAGTCAAGCAGGGCTTTGAACCTTACAATTACGATCGAATGAGGTGAGTTTAAAAAAAATTTCAGGGGAAGTGATAGTAGATCTGTTTCCCAAACCCGTTATTCACAGATTGGTGCACTCTTTTCTCTTCTGCACACCGCACACATTGTAACATTACTCCCACATACACCCCTTTTGTGAGTTGAATCCAACCTGCATCCCCATTTGCCTACGCACGGATAAGTTGTCAGTCAGGGTCGGATCTCCGGTTACCGAGACGACAGACACAAGCGATAAGCCTATGCGAGGAGACCGGGCGCAGCTTGCTCGCTTTCCATGGAACTCCCTCTCTTTCGTTTGTTAACACATACAACGGCAGCGCGCTCTAGACTACTGGGAGGAGACTACGGACCAGGCCATTCTGCAGACATTTTGCGCAACTCCTCCTAATTGGACTCAAGCCGTTCTCCCACTGCTTGTAGCAGCAGCATATTTACACGGAATGTGCACTGTGCTCAACTGGTTTGCTCAACTGGTGATGTTTTAAGGGCCCTCCACACTAGGCTAGTTAAGTTTTAGTGTGAATGACTGAGATAGATGTTGCTTTATTTATAGCTGATAGTTCTTTAACATAAATGCTAAATTCAAATGATACAGCATTCCTAAATAACCATTCATATAGACTACTTTCAGTAGGCCTTACCCCCAGTGCAATTTTCCTAATTACATCATTGGGTTGATGAGCATGGTGACAGTGGATAGTAGATTTCCATTGCAACAGTGTGGACAGAAGTGACTCAAAGAACCGGATCAACCATTGACTTACAAAGTTTCAAGTATCAAAGTGGTCTGATAAGGGACATAATTTAGTCAAAGTGATTTAGTTCTGTATTAAGATAGACCGCTGTGCCACTCGGGAGCCCTAAGGCACTGCATCTCAGTGCTAGAGACGTCACTACAGACCCTGGTTCATTTCCAGGCTGTATCACAACTGGCCGTGATTGGGAGACCCATAGGGCGGCGCACAATTGGCCCAGCGTCATCCGGGTTAGGATTTGGCTGGGCTAGGCCTTCATTCTAAATAAGCATTTGTTTTTAACTGACTTGCCTAGTTAAATAAAAAAAATAAAAAAAGATGGGCTTCCTTTCTGAGCTCCCAGAGTCCAGTTATTTGAGGCCTGTGGTATTCTGGGAATGTGTAGGAACAAGGTCAGACCTGACAGAGGAATAGGGTCACATATCAGCTGTCTAACAAACCTGTCTATTTGCTGAAGAAACACAGCATCTGTCCTTCTGCAACACGCACCCATACACACACACCTTTATTATTGCACAACGTATTGCACAATTCAAACACTTTGCTCTCCATACATACTGTAAGTCAATATTTTACTATACATTTGTTTCGAGTGCCTTCCATTTAGGCGATTTATATCTCTGGCAAATTTTATTCCAGTTTATTCTATTGAACTTTTATTTGTATGTATTTTTTTAAACTTCTATTTGTATTTTTGTCACATAATTGAGGGGTGTACCTGCAAGTAAGCATCTCATTGTACTACAGCATTACCATGACACCAATGGAGAGTCCAGCCATTCAACCTTTCATATCTTCAGTGTTTCCTGGAGAAAACTCCATTGATAATTTCTTCCATGGCCAAACAATCATCCATGAAACTGAAATCAACTTAGTACAAAAGGCACACTGAGCACAATGGTTGTAAAAACAAAGCAGAGTCAAGTAGCAATTGAAAAATAAGTGTGATTAGATAAGTTGCTTTGCGTGGGCTCTTGAGTGTGTCAACATAATTGTTTCCATACAATGCCTTTCAATATCACCCCCCTTCCCACACTGGAAATCTATCAGTCACTCAGTTTCAGATACAACCATACAACTTAGTTACCAAGGGCTATGCTCACAATCAATACATGTATCTTCCAATATGCAGCAGTCCCTATCGTAACTAAATCATTGCACTGTTGATTTGCATGCATCTAAATTAGATCCACCACTATATGTGTTACAAGGACAGTATGAGATGGATCCAAATTGTTTTAGACAGGGAGATTTATTTAAAGACAATTTTCCTGCTTTGCAGTTGGTCTTTCCCTCAATGGCTTGATCTCTGTCCCCAATGGATGTTATATAACTATGGATAACATGTGATCATTAACTAATGTTATGATAGAGTTGTTAAATACCTGCTACCGTCTGCATACAATCTGTTAATGGTTTCTTTTGTCCTAATAAGTTTTCCTCAGCACCCTGCCCACTATAGTGATAAGGTCCAAATTACTCCACCAAAAGATAATTTTTATCTACGTAGGCCTACCATCTTGGGGAAAAGGAGTTATATTCCTCCCAATCAAAGTCCTCTCAATAATATATTTTCACCTCTACATAACTTTCATCAGGTCAATAAAATCACTTACCTCATTTTTTTCCACATTTCCACTAGGTCCTTTACGTACTCCAGTTCAAGTGTCTGCACACAAGTCTCATTCATTAACTTTTTCCTACTAGCGCTGGCTTTGCTGATAGCTACATTTTTGAGGAAAAATAACAGAGATTATGTTGTCTCACCTAGCTATCTTAAGATGAATGCACTAACTAACTGTAAGTCGCTCTGGATAAGAGCATCTGCTAAATGACTAAAAAGTAAATACTGTATTTAGAGTGTGTGTATGTGTGTGACCACAACTATAGAGTTTCTCTAACAAATGTAACCATGGGTCATATGAACCAAGTAAAGCTTCAGAGATAATGACTCAATATGCTGGTGGCAGATACTGAGCAAACCACTTCCTCAGTTCCTCTGTACAACATACAAAAAAAATAACATACCTTCTCAGTTTATGAGAATCTATTGCAACCTCATCTGGGTCTTTGACACTAGGTACATTGAGTGGAAACAAGATAAGGGTTGAGAGCAGTACACAGCAAGACAGATATGAAAGTTCACACCATTGAAACTTCAGAAATAAATGGAACAGTTTGAGTATATTCAATGTACTCATATGGCATCATCTATTTATCACCAGCCACTGAAACGTAAAAGCAGTGCGGCTCAACTGCTTACTCTGATTTGTTTCCTTCTTGCGACATGAGCTTTTGCCATCAAGAACTATAGGTTCAGTCATCATCCCATTCATCCATGCCTGAAGTGAACAGAAAGTGGAATCAGGTAGAGCCGAGGGAAACCATCTTCCTCATGGTTAATTTACTGAACTATGCGGTCATCATTATATCAGCGATGCTTGAAAGTGTTGCAGCCAAAGTAAACAGTTATGACATACCATCAGCTATTGTGTGAAAGTAGGGCCAGATGTTCCAACTATTTGACCCTGACTTGATTTTGGCACAACTGAGGAACAGATCCAGGTTGATTAAGATTTAGCTGCACATTCATTTTAGATTCCTACACCAGACCGTTTACGTGATCTAAAACCTCTTCCACATCGTCTCAGACTCCCATTGATACTTTCAACATCATCAATAGGAAGTCGAAAAATAGTCAATAACCCAAAATGGTTAAGGTTTTCCATGCAAAAACACGTACCCATGGAAAAGATCTCTTGTGCTGTGTTTTTAGATGTTGATGTTGCAATTCAGGACACTACAGCATATAAAAGCTATTCAGTTTTTCTTTACTTCCAACAATCAGCAATATTTTCTCTGTGGTCAGCCATCTGGTGACACCACAGTTTAGTCAATATTTCAGTTCCTTTAAAAATGTCCACACAAATCCTGGTCCTGGTTTCTCACCATGGTCAACAACAAGTTGTTTTCTTTTACCAGTAGGGGGCAACCTTAGCCATGTTATAAGTATTTATCACTATTGCACACAAAGAAATAACACAATAGACAACTCAAAAGTAGATGACATTCATCCACATAGATGTATAAAAACAGTGAAAAATACCCATAATCTCTATCAGCAGTAACTCAATAGAAACAGGAGTTTTTTAAACACAATATTTCAAACAAACATTGTTTTTGTCAAAACTATTTATGATCATAAGAAAATAGACACAGTAACAGCACTGAAGTTGATTAACAACCTATACTCCAAATTCTATTTGGACATTTTCCTGCGTAACCCGCATTGCTGGTATGTTTGGTCAGCTGAACACTTTTCCTCGGTCTTCCAACAGCACTTATGTAAGTCAAGTATAGGAGCCGGTGAGAGAAAACAACCTTTTCTTTCCCAAGGACACCCTCCCAGGCAAACCGGCGACCCAGGGACACCCAAGCATACTCTAGCAAAAAAATGAATGTTAATGGCAATAAGTAATCAAGATACAAGGACAGCTTTTTCAGCTTTTCGGCTCAGGTATTCAAACCAGCGACCGTTCGGTTACTGGCCCAATGCTCGAACCACTAGACTACCTGCTAAAAAGGTAACTTGAAACACATTTTCGCTATGAAGAGCTGTTTAGCTGGTTAAACAAAGGTTAACCATGTATTGGCAAAAATGTATGTCTGAGTCATGAAAGCTTACCAGCAGGCAGAGGTACTTGCCGCACTGGTAGCCTATTCGCGGGTACTTTTTCATTTTTTACTTTATATATATATATATACACACACTGAACAAAAATATAAAATGAAACATCCAACAATTTCAAATATTTTTCTGAGTTACAGTTCACGTAAGAAAATTAGTCAATTGCAATAAATTCATTAGGCCCGAATTTATGGATTTCACATGACTGGGCAGGGATGCTGCTGCAACTCGCTGTTTATTATCTATGCAGTCACTTTACCCCTACTTACATGTACATATTACTTAAATTAACCTGTACCCCCCCAAATTGACTTGGTACCGGTACCGACTGTATATAGCCTCGTTATTTTATTGTTATTTTTGTAACTTTATTTTGATTTAGTAAATATTTTCTTTAGCTCTTATTTTGTCTTAGAATAGTGCCCCATGTTGGCGGTGGGGTTATGGTATGGGCAGGCATAAGCTACAGACAACGAACACAACTGCATTTTATCGAAGGCAATTTGAATGCACAGAGATACCGTGACGATATCCTGAAGCCCATTGTGAGGCCCATTTTGTTTGTAGGTATCTTTGAAATCCATAGATTAGGGCCTAATTTATTTATTTCAATTGACTGATTTCCTTATATGAACTGTAACTCCATAAAATCTTTAATATATATTTTTTTTCTTTCTTCTAGAACCTGGGTATTCAACCAGGGGTTCGCAGCCTGCTAGGGGTCCGTGGAAGTACTGCAGGGGTTCTGCATTTATACTGAATATAAATAAAAATGCAACATGCACCAATTTATATATATATACATATATTTAAACACACACACACAGTCAAAAGTTTGGACACGCCTAATCATTCAAGAATTTTTCTTTATTTTTACTATTTTCTACATTGTAGAATAATAGTGAAGACATCAAAACTATGAAATAACACAGACTCATGTAGTAACCAAAGAAAGTGTTAAACAGGGGTGGTAGGGGTGGTATCCAGAAGATAACCCTATTTGGTAAAAGATCAAGTCCATATTATGGCAATAACAGCTCAAATAAGCAAAGAGAAACGACTGTCCATCATTACTTTAAGACACGAAGGTCAGTCAATCTGGAAAATGTCAAGAACTTTGAAAGTTTCTTCAAGTGCAGTCGCAAAAACCATCAAGTGTGATATATATATATACACACACACACACAAGAATATTCTGGAGTATCAAATTGAGGTAAAAGGAACATTCCTTGCTCCATAATGGTTGTCTATGATGAAAGTGGTACATATAGTGAACAGTGTAACGCTATCTCTAGGTTTCACAGCAATGTGCCCATGTCCATTATAAAAGCTGGCCTAAAATCCAGTGGCTAAAGTGATGGCGGAGAGGGTCTGTGTAGCCACGGAGCGTAGGGCGAAGGTAGGCACTGAGAGAGGGGTGAGCAGGTAGAGCTGATGTTGGGTAGTCTGCAGGCCAAAACACTTACACTCCTCAGTCACCAGGTAGCACTGCAGCGGCTGGTGGGAGAAGCCCAGGGCAAAGTCCTCCCGGAGGGAGTCCCCACGTTGGGCCTTCTCCCCTGGGGTCAGGGCCGGGGTCTCCTCCAGAGGAAAGTAGCGAGTGGTGGTGAAAGTGTAGAAGAGCCTGAGCAGCTCCCAGCAGCGTGCCTTGGAGGGCAGAGGATGGTCACTGGGAGGATGGTTGGGGTTAGTAATGATGGCTTTCACATAGGAGACAGAGCGACGGGACTCTCTGTTGATGAGCAGCAGAGCCAGGACATCAGGGCGGAGGGTCACAGAGCCTGGCAGGCAGCGCTCCCCCACGGCCAGGCTACTTCTCAGGGCCTCCAGTAGAGGAGACCAGAAACAACCCACCAGCTCGCTCTCAGCCCTGTGCAGGGTGGGACTGGGGCCGCACAGCACGCACACATCCGCCCCCGGAAGCAGCTGGAAGCGTAGCAGGCGATGTGCCACCGTGGGGCTGCCCTGAGGCAGGAAGACAGGGGTGTCACAGGACGCAGAGCCTGAGAGGGAGAGAGAGCGGGCCAGAACGGATAGGAGAACCAATTCCTGCGGCGCCAGACGCCACCATTTTTCCGTGGCGGTGGCTATCCGTCCGTGGACCATCAGGCAACCAAACTCGCTATCTGCAGCCTGGGTAAAGCCGTCTAGGCCCTCCTGAAGCAGGGTGGCGTTGGGGGGCAGCAGGCAGTCCGCGCAATGCGTCAGGTCCCCCATAGTGCCCTCCTGTCCTTGTCCCCCCTCCAGGAGCTGGTCGATGAGGCGGTAGCAGGAGCGCAGGTCCCTCTTCAGCCGCTCCACGTTCCTCAAGCTGGCCAGCTCATCCTGCCCCAGCACCAGCACCATGCAGTTCCACACGTTCTCCAGCAGGCGCCGCAGGTGGAGGTCTTCTCCTGCACCACCACCTCCCTGCTGGGCCTGCCCACCGCTGCTCACCGCTATGAGCATCACGCTGTCCTGAAATACCCTCCACACCATCCGGCCTCCGCGATCAGTCTCACAGCCAGCCAGCACCACCCCCTGGCCCGCTCCGAACATGTGCACACCGTTCAGGGAGCCGATGATGGAGAAGGGGAGTTGCTTAGAGGCCCCCCGGGTGAAGAGAGGAACCCCACTGTTGGCAGTGAGGCAGAGAAGCTGCACAGAGCCTGCCTGTTGGAGCATCATGTGGCTGGGGTGGCCAGGCTAGGCGCTGTCCTGAACCATCCACTGACTGGCCCTCTGGTTTAATGATGGAGAAGATTCAGCTCTAGTCCATGGTTATGGGACACTTGCAAGAAAACAAGAGCAGATGCATGCAACAAGAAGTTATATAATAGATCGTGATTACATAATGCATACAAGCAGATATCACTTGTCATGCAAACATGTCGCAGATGTGTATTTGCAGACAACTTTTAAGCATTTAGCTAGTTACTATAACTAAGCAAACACGCAAAATGCCACCTCTCTTTTTCATTGTTTTCAAGTCAACTAACACTGGACAGGATCCATCTCCCTCTGTTCTCTCTTCGTCACACTGGTGCACAGCAACTGAGACTGACTGGGAGCAACTGAGACTGACTGGGAGCCCAACAAAGAGGGTCTTTAACACACACACACAGGGCCTTTCAACCAGACTGCGCCTGTACAGATTAATTTTGTATCGCTCAGAAAGTTGGCAGGAATATGAGCATTCGTGATTTCAGACGTTTTTGTTATGATACTTATTTTTGTGCCCTGTGTGTGTGTTAGCTAGCTAGCTAACGTAGCGATAACTTTTTCACTGTAAACAGGACAAAATGATCGAAATAAACTTGGTAGCTATCTATTTTACCAAAATACGTGTTGCCGGCAAATAGCTAGCTCACTATCTAATGTTTTTTTCCCTCTTACTTTTCTTTGCTGAATTCCTTCCATCACGAAACGAGTTGACTCCATTCACGTTTCCACAGCAACTGGCACTGGCCGTTCTCACATGATCCATTCATTCAATCAATCAGATGATGTCTCTAAAGCAGATCTTATATCAGTTTATCATACCACAATCCTAATTGACCACTTGGAGAATAAATAAAATAAACTGACTTTAGATCAGTGTTTACGGGTGCATAATCCCTCTTCCTATTTCCGCCTTTGCCTCTGGTGAACTGGCCAGTCAGGTTCGAGAATGTTGCGGCTGTTCACGAGCGTATTGTCTAGGCGGCGCATGACAACTCGCAGATCCTTTCAACATTAGAACAGAATAATTTAATTCGTTTGAGGAGTTTAGGTGGTTTATAGATCGAATAAACTGCGCAGCGCCAGGCATACATTCGTGAATAAACAGGATATTCATTTACGCTGTCAGAAGAACTATCAACGAAGCCAACTAATAAACAATAAAAAGGTAAGTGTCAAATATAGACCGAAGCAGAACACGTTAGCGCAGCGTTTCCCGAACTCGGTCCTCAGGACCCCAAGGGGTGCACGTTTTTGTTTTGTTGCCCTAACAATACACAGTTGATTCAAATAATCAAAGCTAGATGATTAGTTGATTATTTTTAATCAGCTGTGTAGTACTAGGGCAAAAAACAAAACGTTCACCGAGTTTGGGAAACCCTGCATTAGCAAGACATACTTATTGACAAAACGTATAACATGTTAGATGAGATTAAATTTTTTTTTTTTTTTAAAGTCAGTAAGAAATGCTCATGGTGTCAATAATAGAATTTAAGGTATCAAGGTATAGTAATAGATAAAGTAGCCTGAATTGCGCTTTCCTTATTCCGAGATTGTAATGAATTACTCCATATTTCATGCTGCATCTGATTTATGTTACACATTGTAATATTGTCCACAATATCATCACGATCCGCGATCTTTCTTTCCACTGATGTGCATAGGTCCTGAATGAAATGCAGTGTCTAAAGTTAGAACTGTGAGAGTGAAGTTTCTGATGGAAATTGTCCATCCAAAGATAACCTGCTGAAAATCCAAGACTGTAGGTAGCATCTGGTAGATTGGTAGGTAGGTAGCTAATAATGAACTATATACAATGCTTCACAAATACAGACAGATTGCCTTTGGGTAAATTCTAGACTATTCAGCTCATGATAAAACCACATGGTCATGTAGAAGATGTTCATTGAATAGGGAAGTTCTAAGAATGCAGATAAGGGGACTTTAAATGGCTCCTCTGTCTTTGAAATTGACTCATCCGAGCACAACGAGTTCCTTGGCTTTTGATCAGAGCAGAATCCACAACTAATGAACCCACATACCTCTCTTTGTATTCCAGTGTGCCCACTACTGTGATGGGATGATCATATCCTCCACATTTGTTATGTATACCCTTTATGGCCCATATCCATCATCCAATGAAGACTGTGCTTTTTGGGCATCATTAAATGCACTTTCTGGTCTTTGCATTTTTACCCTACTATTTCAACAGTATCAAGTTCCCCACATCGCTTAGCAACTGAGTACTCATGCATGTCAGTATTGCATCATTGAAGTTTTTTGTTCCAAATCAACTCTGGCTTCTCTATTCAACACTCAGTACATCAGATGCTCTGTAGTTGGTTTCAGAAACCAAATTGATCAATTTCCAGATAACCTCTCAACACATCGTATTATATTGAACAAACTTCATGCAAGTAGTGAATGTATTCAGTTCATGACAGACCTTGGGTTTATTTAGTAAACCTAATCTAGTTTTGGATTAGATTCTTGTGTTCTCTTTTCTACAAATCTAACTTTTATTTTTTATTTTACTAGCTGGAATGGAGAACAAAACCAATGGATCACTGGAAGCCAAGCCGTAAGTTTAGAGGGTGGTCTTCCTTCTGAGGCTATAGATGAGGGATAAGATTGATGGCCTTCTGCCTTGTCCCTATACCCATTATCCTGTCCTCTCTGTTCTGTCTTTCTAGTAAGGTGGAGAATGGACAGCTGCCGGATCCTGCTGACTGGGCGGTTACTGATGTCGTTAACTATTTCAAAGCTGCAGGATTTGAAGAGCAGGCTACTGCTTTCCAGGACCAGGTAAATTAACAGAACATAATTTACTAACCTTGCAAGTTACACATTCTTCTCTCTCTCGTGAGTCAGAGCTTCCCAATCCCTTCTTTTCGTAGGAAATCGATGGAAAGTCTCTGCTTCTGATGACGCGGAACGATGTCCTGACAGGCCTGTCCATCAAACTGGGGCCAGCACTGAAGATCTACGAGTACCATGTGAAGCCACTCCAGACCCAGCATCTGAAGAGTAATGCTAATGCATCATAGCATCACCCCATGCTCTTCCATGTGCAACAGGACAGTCATCTATGGAGGAGGGTTGAGAGGCTGGACGGACAGACCAGGCCGAAGACGTTTATGGACAGCAGAAGATGGTGCTTAGAAAACTTATTTGCATCCTTATGCAAAGTCAATGTTCTTTTACTTGAAGTGATGACCGATGCCAAATGGTTTACGCCGTGAAATTAATTTACAAAAGCATGGCAGTGATCATACGGTTTTTAGTTAACTGAGTGATATTGGTTTATGAAAGTAAGGACTTGATTCCTTTATTTGAATACAATTATTTTACAGGTCTTAAAGTACACTGTAGTTTTTTTTTCCTTTCTAAGAGTTAGTTTCAAAATATTCTAATCAAGCATGCTACTGAAGCGGATTCAACCGAATTGGTTAATTTAGGGGACAGTCCTTTTCAGATGGACGCAAAGGTGCACTAGATGTCTGACCTGCTGATAAATGTCCTAACCTTGTCTTGATATTTTCATTATATACAAACTTTTGAACACGGTTTTGATTTCAGAAAAAATTGCATGGTAATTAGTTGGAGGAAATGTGTTTGAACCCTAGTCTTAGAATTACTGTTCCTCCATCACTGTGAATTTTTTCCCTAATGAGCCACTATGAATATTAGATGATCAAATCAGTATCTTTAAGCATCATGTACATCAATGATCTATTTAAAGTGATGCTCTGGGAACTTTGTATAATTTCAGCCTGTAGTTTTGAAAGTGGTGCTTACAAGCCAAAACGGGTCCCCGTTTTGTGTACTATGTTACGAATTTGTGCTTAAGATCCCGGACTGCATATTTAAGCACTTGGGGGTGGGGAATATAGGTTAATAAGTGTTCTTTGATTTCCTTATTCACCATATTCTTTCATCTTAAAAGGGTGGCTTTTTTATTGTTTTGGATATTTTTATCAAAAGTTGTAGTCTTTCCCTTTTGTATTGTTAAGGTGCTCTGTTTGCATTCTGTTATGAAATAAACTACTTGCATCTTTAATGATTTGAGATATCACTATCAGTCTGACCAAAGAACGATTAGCAAACAATCATGTAGAGAAAGAAGAATGTTTTAATTTCTAAATACAAAAAGTCAAGAACAATAATGAATAAAATAGAAAAAGGCACAATAATTTACTTAAACCATCCTGTGCCATGAAAAATAAACCTGTAATCATTTCCTCTAAGGTGGTTTGCTGAAAATAGATGGCAAGTCTTCCTTACATGATTTCTGACATGTTATTCTACACTTCATGAGATTCTGTGGCAGTGGAATGCCATGGGAACTGAATAGCAGTGTTGAGGTCAACTTTTTCCCTGTAGCATCAAAACAAAGGCCTGCAAGACAGGAACAGAGTGAGATAAGCACATGCATGTATCTTGAATGTCTCTGCATTGCAACCAAATACTAGTCTGCAATCCACACTGATTCCGTTTGGATCCAATGAAGGACTACATACACAACCAGAAGAGCACATTTTTGTTTTGACACGAGGGGAGACTCACCAAATAATGCTGTGGTTTGTCTGTCCTATGGGTCTGTCTCACAAGAAGGAGCACACCTTCTGTGGTCTGAAGGGGTTGGTGCTGGAGGAGACCCCAGTGAGTAGGGGGTCCTGGAGGGCATTCTGCATGCAGAACTGCTGAAGGTCTGCTGCTGCCTGGGACACCTGAACAGAAACCATAATACAGGAATATAGTTGTGATCAAAAAAACGACCTGTTTCAACGGGTAACATTGCACTCATTGTTAACTTTAAGACTCCTACAACTATCCCCCTTGAATGTTGCCAATATTAGCTATCAGGTGTGAACACAGATCCTTAAATTAGGCTATGAATGATCCTAGGGCGGTAGGCCACACTCTATAATGACCGACAATTCCAATTCCATTAGAGACGATTAAGCAAAATATTGTGTTATCGCAAGATCACCATTTTTGTGCCTAGATTCCACGCCCTTAGCTAGCTATTAGCCACTGTTAGCTAGATACTGATGCTAGCTGACTAGTTTCCCTGAGCAGGTTTATCAAGTATGTTTGAGTGTGAAATACATTACCTTCACTCTGTTGATGCTCGCTTCAAAACGCAGCTGCTGTACAACTTTCTTCATCGCAACGAGATTTGATGAGCCAGACATCTTAGAAAAGAAGCGGAGACAAATCGAATAGTTGATCACACATCCGGTTTTGAATCTTCTGCGCAGTTGCAGTGTGGCTCAGTAAGCGACCGCGACTCAACTTTCAAAATATTGTCACGTGCAGAAGTAGTGAAACGCCTTTCTTGCCAGCAGTAATTAATATATTAGTAGTAAAAATATACTATAAATTACAGTAGACCATAAACACGAGAAAGTATTCACACCCATTGGCTTACTCATTTTGTTGTGTTACAGCCTGCATTCAAAATTAAATATATTAAAATATATCATTAAATATATGTTTTTCTCTCACCCATCTACACACACAATACCCAATAATGAAAGTGAAAACATGATTTTAGAAATGTTTGCAAACATACTGAAAATGAAATATATGAATATTTAATTTACAAGTATTCACATCCTTTGCTATGACACTCCAAATTGAGCTCAGGTGCATCCAATTTCCTTTGATCATCATTGAGATGTCACTACAACTTGATTGGAGTGCACCTATCAGCCAATTAAATTGTTTGGACATGACTTAGAGACACGTTCTCGGTTAAACTGTGTAAGGAGGAGTCTAGAAGCTAATGAGACTGATTGTTTGACTACAAGTGAGAGATGTTTGAATTTGTTGAATCTTGTTTCACTATTGCAGAAATGCGTTAAGGTAATGGGAAATGGAGAAAAAGTTTGTGAAGCAACAGGTGTGCTGATGTTAGTAAAACGTTTACTGGAGACAGGAGATCAAGTGGAGACATAGGACGAGGTGGATAATTATATAATAAGGCCGTTTATTCACATGTAAAGATATCTTAGTAAATCGTGCAGCACGGCTCCTTCTGTCTGACTCGTATGGAATCGTCGGAAGAGTGCCCTCTAAACAGTTCATACAGATTATATAGGCAACAAGCAAAGTAGGTTGATCTTGTAGTCTGGCTTTCCGATTGGTCGATCTGGGTCGTGGGTAGTCCTGTCCGGGCCTGATGTCGACATTCCATTGGCTTTTCACACAGTTCTTTGTCCTAGTCTCATCCAAAGGCATCCTGCATGTGCGTTTGTTTTCACAGGGCCCTATTCATGGGGGAGGGGAGTGTGTGTGTGGGTCTGACAAAGTAGTGGGGATGGGTGCATGTTGTGTCAAGTATAGCTTGTGCTGAGAAGTGGTTAAAACAAGTTACCAGTATCTAATACAATTTCTTACACTGGCAGTGGTGGAAAAAGTACTAAATTGTCATACTTGAGTAAAAGTAAAAATACCTTAATAGAAAATGACTCAAGTAAAAGTGAAATTCAATCACTAAAATTCTACTTGAGTAAAAGTCTAAGTATTTGGTTTTAAATATATTTAAGTATCAAAAGTAAATGTAATTGCTAAAATAATCTTTATCAAAAGTAAAAGTGAATATTTTCAAACGAGATGGCACAGTTTGTTTTATTGACGAATAGCCTGGGGCACACAAACACTCATAATTTACTGTTTTGTTCAGTAATATGGTGTCGTAGCTCAGTTGCTTTAAGAATGTAATCAGGCACGGTGCATGAACGGAGGCGTGAGTTTTGTACGAAGTAAAGACGTTCATTAGTGATGGGCATTCCGGCTCTTTTCAGTGAGCCGGCTCGTTCGGCTCAGCTCACCAAAAAGAACCGGCTCTTTTGGCTCCCAAACGGCTCTTTAAAAAAAATGTTTTGTATTTTTTCAAGTCAAACAGTTTGCAATAGTTTGACTATGATTGGTGTTAAAACGATTCTTATTAAATGAAATCATACTCTACCTTAACCACAATGTATTTAAAAATACATTGTTTTTTTATGAAAAAGAATGCTATTAAAACATTTGCATTTAAAGTACAACTTTTTAATGAATATAAACAAAGTGCATATAAATGTAACAATTCAAAACGAATACAATCTGAACAGCATAATAACAGAATATTGCACCACATCAAAGAAAAATAAATAACAATGTGCAAAACTGCAGCATCCCACTTTAAAACATTAAACTGGTCCCTCTTTTCTCTCCTTTATTGCCATGTTATAACCAGCAGCACACAGCAATGCTGACCATATTTTGCTATTATGAGAGATTTGCATTCAGAAATGCAAGCTGCCTCCCTTTTGAGGGGCTGATGCGGTTTCTTCTCTCAGTAATTATTTGTCCCGTTTGAGAAGACCCTCTCAGAGGGAACAGACGTGGCCACTATGCAGTTTCTCCCTGTCATGACTTTAGTAAGCCGTGGGTAGACAGAGGCCTTGTTCTCCCACCAGCTCAGGAGGGGCTCCTCCAAATAGGATCGGACCTCCATTATGGCATCTGCTGTCGGATTCCTTCACGCTGCATCCCCAGTTGCTCTCTCCTCAAACAGCAGACGTTTGTGGCACTACTGCTGGTGCTTCTGCTCCATCTGCTCTTTCTTCTTCCTGTTGCCTGAGACAGCTGACTGCTGGGGCTGTCCCTCCCTGCTGCTGAGGTTATTCTATGAAGAGCCTCATCAATCGCTCTGGCATCACTGAAAGCTAACTTCTCAAGTGCAGCGGTTTCTGATAGCATGTGATTATATTCCATTCTGTGGAACTTTCTGTCCATTGATGAACATAGTGTCCATCAACTCTGTCACTTGTCCTGTAGTTACATTTGCTTCTCTCTGGCGACTGGCTGTGATTCGCTGCAGACCCTTACACAGGAGTATCATTTTTGAGGCTGTCACATAGCTGAAAAGACAATAACGTATTAGTTCAGGTTCATGTTTTGTCTACTGACACTGCATTCTCATCTACTGCTCATATACATATATAATACTGGATTAAATAATGATGTAGTAATAACTGCTTACTGTACCTCTCCACTGATCTCCACAGTGACCTGCTCAAAGTGTTCCAGGACTCTGCACACCTCCTCCACCTCCCATTCCTCTTGGGTCAGAGCATCAACAGGTGCATTGACAATGGCCACATTTTCATGGCTTTGGTTATGTTAGCTGCATTGTCACTAACACAACATACCACTTTTCCATCTACTTGCCATTCTCTGGCCACTCAACAGTTCCTCTGCCAAGTTATCTGAGGTGTGTCTGTCGCTGAACTCAAAGCAGTCCAGAAGACAGCTAGACATCAAAAAAATCTTCAATGAAGTGACATGTAACCGACATGTAAGAAGTGGTTACCCTTGATGTCCAGCATGTCTTGTTTTGCACACTTTGTACAAAATAATAAAATGCAGTACTACAGGATATTTCTTAACGTAGCTCTTTATTAGCTAGCTATAACTGGCATGTTCACGTATCGCCAACCAGGATCAAACTGACCATGACCTAACCATTTGGTTGGTCTTAACCAATCATAGCACAGTATGATATGGCGGTAAAATGCATCCAATTATAATTCAGTATGTTTACACATATGAATATTACATCCCCCTTCTTTTAAAACAAGAGAAAAATGTTTACATATTCTAAGCGTTTCTTTTGAAAACATGCTCTGCAGTTTGAACTCAAGGTAAGTAACCATTTATATTGCATACTACACCAACTGAATCAACATAGACTCTGAACAATGATCCAACATACTGTTACTTTTCGAACAAGGGATTCTCAGCAACTCAGCTTTTACAGTAGAAATTACATCTTAACATTTCAAACAAATACAATATGAAAACATTTCAAGTATACTTTCAATAACAAGTTTACAGTCTGGAACTCTTTTAGGGCAGCGATCCGCCTACACCCTTTGACATTTCACAGGTCTAGGACAGCTCTGGGCTTGACCTCTCTTCCTGACCTTGTGCGATATGATGCTGAGCATGCTTCTGTGTCAGTCAACAGTTCTTGTGGTGTTGCAGGTAAGTATGGTGTATGTTGTGCTGTGTGTGTGTTTAGTCCATCACGTTCTCTTTCAGGGGAACAGTTCATCTCATCAGTGTGTTGTTCTTTTGTGTTCAGTAGGTGACGACGATTGCGGCGGTACACCTATCCTTCTGCGGAGCGGACGTGATATGAACGTTCAGTGTCAGCTGGCTGGATGACGACTGCTGGCTTCCAGAGGCCATGCTCCTGGATTCTAATTGACTCTCCGTTGATCAGTGGTGGCAGTGGTCTAGCTGTAGTCGTAGTATCGCTTTTGTTGTTGTTGTCTCTGTGCACATTTTTCATGCATTTCCTTGTAGCTGACGACCTCAGGTTGCAGCTGCTGGTTGGTGCTGGGAAGGATTGAGCGAAGTCTGCGGCTCATCAACAGCTGGGCTGGTGATTTGAAGTTGTCAACTGGAGTGTTGCGGTATTCAAGGAGACTGAGGTAGGGGTCTCTCTTGTCTGCTTTTGCTTTATCCATGAGTGATTTAGCAATCTGCACAGATTTTTCAGCGAGGCCATTACTTTGAGAGTAATGCGTGCTTGTGGTGACATGTGTGAACTCCCATGCTTTTGTGAAGGATTCAAACTCATTTGATTTGTAACAGGGCCCATTGTCAGATATTAAAGTCTCTACAATGCCATGCCTGGCAAAGGCTGCTTTCAGCTTGTGTATCACAGCTGCAGATGTGGTGCTGTAAAGCTTGTCGAGTTCAAAGTATCTGCTGTAGTAGTCCACGTTTACGATGTAGTCCTCGTTGTTCCAGGTAAACAGATCGGTTGCCACGACCTGCCAGGGTCGGTCTGGGATACAGTGAGGTAACATTGGCTCTTTGGTGTTTGAGGGGCGTCGTTCAAGACATATGGCGCATTTACCAACAATGTCCTCTATTTGTTTGCACATTCCGGGCCAAAACAAAATGTCCCGTGCTCTCTGTTTGCACTTTTCCATGCCCATGTGTCCAGCATGAATCTTTGTCAAAATCTCTTCTCTGAGACTGGTAGGAATAATGATTTTCTCTCCTTTGAAAATTATTCCGTTGATCTGTGATAGTTCATCACGATGGTTCCAGAATTCTGAGACGCTCTGAGGGCATTTTCTCCTCTCCTCAGGCCATCCATCCTGTATGACTTTCCTCAGCTGTGCGAGTTGCGAGTCCTTTTCTGTTTCTGCTTGGATCTCCTTCAGTTTTGTGTCACTAACTGGTAAGTTGCTGTACACAGTGTGCACTTGCATGTCCATGCCTTCACTGAGGCTGCTGTCCTTATAGGTAAGACACTTCCTGGAGAGTGTGTCTGCGACAGGGATGTCTTTGCCTGGACGGTGAGTGATTGTGAAGTCGTATTTTTGTAGTTGAAGGATCATTCTCTGTAGCCTTGGCGGGGCTGCGGCTAGTGGTTTCCTCATAATTGACTCAAGGGGCTTGTGGTCGGATTCCACAATGACTTGTCGTCCATATATGTACTGATAGAAACGTTTACATCCGAACAGAATGGCGTAGAGCTCCTTTTCGATTTGAGCGTAGTTCATTTCACAGTCTGTGAGAGATTTGGAAGCGTAGCCGATGGGCTTTCCTTCTTGCAGTGGCACTGCACCTAGTCCATACTTCGACGCGTCCACTTGGAGTCTGAGCTCTTTGTCGGGGTCGTAGTAGGCAAGGATTGGTCCTGGTTCTCTCGTGATCAAGTTTTTCACATTCTGGAAAGCAATGTCGTGTTTCTTGTCCCAGAGAAACTCACTGGACTGCTTTAGCAGTTGACGCAGGGGTGCATTAGCATTGGAGAGGCTGGGTGCGAACTTGGCTAAGTAGTTGACCATGCCAAGCACTTTCCAGCTCTGTACGGTTCTTTGGTGGCTCCATTTCTTTTATGGCTAAGATCTTCTGTGGATCTGGCTTGATTCCAGACGCTGTGAGAAGATGTCCGAAGTAGCTGACCTCTGTAGCTCCGACTGTGCTCTTCTCGGGGTTGAGCCGGACTCCTCTCTCGCGGGACCTTTGCAGCATCGCGCGGAGGTTTCGGTCGTGCTCCTCTTTGGTTCGACCATAGACAAGGATGTCGTCCACAAAAAGCCCAGATGCCTGATCTAGCGTCCATGACACTGAAGTAGTGTGCTCCCGCTAGCTTGTGTGTGATGCCATCTAGCGTCGGTAAAGGATAATGGGGGCGTTTGATAGCCTTGTTCAAGTGGTTTCTCCACCACCACTAACGCATTTACCCAGTCAGTCGGTTCTGTAACCTTGGTGACTATGTCAGATTGCTCCATGCTCTCCAACTCTTTCTTCAGACGGGCACGGAGAGCAAGGGGAATCTTTCTCGGGGGTAGACCACAGGGATTGCGTCTGGGTCAAGGTGAATGGTACATTCTCCTGGGAATAATCCTATTCCTGTAAAAACATCAGCAAACTCCTCCAGTACATTGTCTGTCTCTACTGGTGCTGTCACTGATTTAAAAAAAGGAGAACAGCTCATTAATTAAATATATGAACGCTTTTTGAGTCCCCCTTTTGACACCCCCTAGGGTGTCACTCATTATCCTTTATTTCAGCGGTCACAACATAGTAATATGTTAATAGCATTTCATGAAAATAATAAAAAGTTTATTATTCATTTAAAAAAACATTTTTTTTAAACAGAAAAACAGAAAAAAATCAACAAAGAAAAAATCAACAAATGATATGCTTTTCGACTGCTTTTCGACTCCCCCTTTTGACACCCACAAGGGTGTGACACAGAATATAAAGATTAAAAGAAACACACATTTATTGTATAAAGAATAAAAACCCTCTAGTCCACCTTGCGACACCTAACTGGTACTGGGTTGGCTACCAGCCACCCAGGAACTTCAAACCCTCACATAAGGAAGGACTGACAATACACACAGGAAAACAATGATATATAAACTTTTCAAACACAGATGAGCGAGCGGAGCGTTAAACGTTAAGCAAGCGTCCCTCACGGGTGTCACTCCACCACCTCACCAACAGCAAACCAAGGGTCATCCTTAGTCAAACCCATTTTCCTCTGAAAGTTAGACTCAGTGTCTGCATCTCCTTCTTGAGCCTCCAGCAAAGGTATCATACCGGCGGCATGCACGACATCTGTAACAGATTTCCTCAAACAGGGGATGATACAGGCTGCACAACACATTAAAGTAAGAAACATAACAATTAGTGTCAGAAATCCAGTAACCACTAAGGCAGCGTACTTACCAAACCACTCCCCAACCAAGAGAACAGTCCGCTCCCATCCACTCCAGCCAAGCCTTTCATTTCCACTGATAGTTTATCTAAACCACTTAGGGGTTTCGAAATGCTCCCATCAGGGCTGGTATTGTTAGGGATAAACATACAACATTGTTCACCAAACATTTTGCAAACCCCACCTTGACTGGCTAGGAACATATCTAGGGCTAATCTATTTTGCCTGGCAGTTCTGGAGGTAGCCTCGAATTGTTCAGCCACACCTGTGAGTGCCGTATGAGTATAGTTAACAAAACGCTGCTGATTATAATACATATAATTTATCCAGGAGGTTTGTTTAGCGTCAACAATTGCTGGACCAATAATGGGTAACAGATGCCATAAACCATAATTTCTGTTCAGGGCCAATTCCTGTGGGACACCTACCGGCACCCACAACAGGTTGGTATGGATGTTGTCCATCCCCTCAGTCCACGGTGCACTACGTCTCTGTCTCCTAATGGATGGGTCACGTGCATGCCCCCCCTGTGTGGATCCTAGAAGTTGGTTAGCTGTAACTTCAATAATGGTTAATGGTATTATCAGACTGGCTAAGGCGCACGTACCCTGTCAGTCACCTCTAAGAATAGGTGTTAAGCGCCTGTTTGGTCCACATATCAAAGCCTCTAGTATGTTTCAACCATTCTACCGGCCAGGTAGCATTAATGGTTACATTACTGATGCAATCGGCTTCAGGCAACCGCCCATAGTCTATACCCTTACCTGTACCCGTGATGCAGCTGTAGTTGCCCCCATATGCCTTAACACCCCACGGGGCCTTCTGGGGAGGAACTTCTGGGAACACTAGACTCAAAGCTTTACACAGGGTTGAATTGGGTTTAACATGGTAAAATCCCTCCAATATACACATCCATCCCTCCCCGTCACTTAAGGCAAATGGGTGTGTTGCCAGAACGAGCCTAGCATGACCACAGATAACACAGTCCTGTCTTTTCAGTGTTTTAGCTGTATATCGCATGTATGCCAACCACATATTTTCTCTTCCCTCTTATCCCATTTCAGTGCCTAATTGATCGCTGTCTGTAATATCCCTAACATTAATTACCTGTACCGGGTTTGGTATTTTAGTTGGTGGATTTAGAGCTGGACCTGGAGTGGTGGAGCGGTTCGCCTGGATCTGTCTCTGTTCGGTTGAAACTGGTGGTGGTTTAGGCAGCACTGTTATGGTAAACATCCCCATTGTATCCGCCCCGGTTCTTTCCAATCCCAGGGTGTAGGTACCTGCATCTGTGAGTTTAATAGACTTTATGGTTAGTAGGATTTCATCACCTTTACATGGTTCTTGCGTATTCCCAGACCCACCCCATAAGATAGACATTCTATCTACTTTTGAAGTATCCCCTACACTGTATGGATAACCCCTCCTCCATTACACAGGTACACTGGCACCCTCCCATACACAGATGTTAAAACCAAACATTTTGGCTCAATTATCCTGGTTCCACAAATATCTCAATTTCTTCCCTGCTTATCCAGATTAAGTGATCCCACATGCTTGGTTAATACCAAATCCTCATCGTCTAAACTATGGGTCAGGTTACCCTCTGTAGCCTTCTCGGGGGGCCCATGGTGTATCAGGAATATGGCTCCCACAATCAGACAGCTCAGGACGACCAGCACTCCTGTAAAGCCCCACACTCTCCCAGAGAACACATCATCAGCCAGAGGCCAAGCCACACTTTCACTTCTATGAACGTACACAGTGATGAGAGGGCGGGGTCAGGGAAACTTCGTTAGAGAGTTCAACCCTGAGCCATATTGGTTTCGGTTCTTCTCTTTAACTCTGTGATGGTTCGGCAGTGTCAGTGTGTCTTACCTTCCTACCATGTGTGATATGCCCCCAGGTAGCTCTTTCAGCTATTCTCACCGCAAAGGCTGTCACCAGGAATACTTGGTATGGCCCCTCCCAACGGGGCTGCATTCCACCTATTCTCCTCATGGACTGGATTGCGTGAATCACCTTCTCCTGTAATTCACCTGTAGTGCATAAAATCTTGGACATACAGGTTTGGTTAACAAACAATTTCTCATTTATTCTATCTGATTAGCTAGAATAAGTAGGTCTTTCCTAACCTGCTTTACCTCCTCCACTATCCCCATTTTGATACATGGCTCCGCCCATGTATCAATAGTACTGCAAATCTGGGTTCTTTCTGCAAGACCCATCAACAAACATAGTAATTTCAGCATCTGGCAAAGGCAAATCAGTTAGATCTGGTCTGGGGAGAACTACTTTCTCCGTCTCTCTTGTCCATACAATTTTGTATTTTGCTGTCATAGCCTTACCATAGATCAAATCACTAAGTGACCCTGTATACAATGCAAAGTGTGGGACCCACGCCCTACAATAGTTAATCATTCCCAAGAAACTCATCATCTGCTTTTTGTTAAGCATTTGAGTGCTTCTATAATGGCCTTTTTTCTGGTCGAATTGAGTGTTATATTATATCCTAAATAGATAATTTGTTCCTGCCAGAGCTGTAACTTCCTCATATTAACTTTGTGACCGTGGTCTGCTAAAAAGAGGAACTGAGCAAGAGTATCAACTATACAGCCCTCCTGTGAGGGATTTGACAACAGAATATCATCCACATATATAAAAATTTCACTTACACATGGAAGATCAAATTTAATTTTCTTTCCCATTACAGTCAATATCAGATATGGTTTCTGTTTTCCAAATATTGACTAACTGTCATTAGTCTGTCTCCCTGTTTGCACTAATGAATTTTATAAAACTCAACATTTCTATGTAGTAATCTATAAGATAATTATATAGTTCAACTTAATTATCCCGATACTCAATGATCCTGGATCACAACAGATGCCATATCTCCTTGTCATCTTTCTACTACATAAATACAAATCTTCAAATGATTAGATAAAGCCAAAATACTGCTAAACATAGCATATGTTTTTTGTACTAATGAAATCTCTCCTTCGGGAGTCCACTGTATTTTATCTAACAATAACCTGGGTTAATCTTACATCAGTCTCATCAATAATTTAATATGTTGCATAGTATGGGATCCATTATCTACAGTAATTTACCATCCCTAAGAACTGCAACATATTTATTTTCATAATAATTTTTTTTCTACCATCATCTTTTTTCCTGCCCTGTTGGCTTAAAATATGTTCTAAATACTTAACATGAGTCTATTATTTGTTTTAAACGTATCCTAACTAATTGTCTCACCATATTCATCTAAGAAAATATAATAACACTATAATATTAATTTCACCGCCTTGTTGTATTAAATTACCTTAAAACTTCTTGTCAATATGGGGGCGCTGTTTCCACTTTGGAAAAAATCGTGCCCAAATTAAACTGCCTCGTACTCTATTCTAGATCGTACAATATGCATATTATTATTACTATTGGATAGAAAACACTCTCAAGTTTCTAAAACTGTTTGAATTATATCTGTGAGTAAAACAGAACTCATTTTGCAGCAAACTTCCAGACAGGAAGTGAAAAATCTGAAAACGATGCTCTGTTCCAGGGCCTGCCTATTGAATTGCCTTATAATCATGGATATGCATGCACTGCATACGCCTTCCACTAGATGTCAACAGGCAGTGGAAGGTGAAATGGGGTGTTTAGCTTGATCTGAGGTCGAACAAGAGCTCTTGGAATGACGTGTCCAGAATTTCCTTTCTCTACCTAGGCGCGGGAAGCACCTCCATATTGTCTTATGATAAGCGTTCGGTATACACGGCTAATATCTCCGGCTTTGTTTTTATTTGATACATATTAGAAAAACATCATAAAGTAGGTTTTTTCAACCGAGTTTCATCAGTTTATTCAACGTTTAATGGGACTTTTGGAGTTTTCCGTTCTCTGCGTCGAGAGAAAGGAGAGAAGGACATTCTAAAACCAAACAACGATTTAACATTTAACATTTAAGTCATTTAGCAGACGCTCTTATCCAGAGCGACTTACAAATTGGAAAGTTCATACATTTTCATCCTGGTCCCCCCGTGGGGAATGAACCCACAACCCTGGCGTTGCAAGCGCCATGCTCTACCAACTGAGCCACACGGGATTTATTCTGGACAAAGGACTCCTTGTACAAGATTCTGATGGAAGCTCAGCAAAAGTAAGAACAATTTATATGTTATTTCGTATTTCTGTGGAAAATGTTGAGTCCTATTATTTGCTAGCCTGTGCTAGCTCGTGAGATCTGGCTATGTCGATAGCTTTGTCCAGCGTTACCTCAGACCCAACATTCAAAAGTTTCTCTCTCACTCGCGGTGAGTGTATTCCAAATACAATACGGTCCCTGACCATCTCATCCTTGTTTGCATAATCACAGTCTTTCACAAGCAGACACAGCTCTGTCACAAACTGTTCAAAAGACTCGCTAGCTCCCTGTACTCTCTCATGGAATTTGTACCTAGCGAATATCGTATTGGTCTTCGGCACAACATATGCTTCAAAACGATCGTAGTATGTTTTCAGTACCTTTGATTCAGCCTCGGTAAGTGTCCATGTGTTGTAAATATCTCTCACTTTTTCACCGATCCAGAGGAGCAAGTAGCTGCATTTTCCCTCTTCGCCTCTGTCCTTCAGAGGACCCGTGAACATTAGCTCCACATGCTGTTTGAACTTACGCCATGCATCGGGTAAGTTTGTAGACTCCCAGTCCATTCGAGGTGAAGGAACTCCAGAAAAATCCATCTTGTAAGACCTTTTACTCTGACACCATGTCTTGTTTTGCACACTTTGTACAAAATAATAAAATGCAGTACTACAGGATATTTCTTAACGTAGCTCTTTATTAGCTAGCTATAACTGGCATGTTCACGTATCGCAAACCAGAATCAAACTGACCATGACCTAACCATTTGGGTGGTCTTAACCAATCATAGCACAGTATGATATGGCGGTAAAATGCATCCAATTATAATTCAGTATGTTTACACATATGAATATTACACAGCAGTCAGTGGTAAGGCAAACTGCAGTAGCTTTTTGGACTCTTTCCCACACTGAAGCCTGTGTGCTCTGAAGCCTGTGTGGAATAAGTGATTTTGAAAGGGTTTTCCTGCTTGGAATTGTGTACATTGGATTTAGACTATTGTTATAATTTCTAAAACCTCTGTCCTCCACGATCGAAAATGGCTGGAAATCGGTGGCAATCATTTTAGCGAATGCAATATCAATTTGGCCTTGTTTTGCTACAGACATAGACTTTGGCATAAACTGGCCCATAGAAGACTGCGATGCTGTGGGTCGCAGAGCAGGCCTGCTTGACTGAGTGGATACATCTCCACGTGTGGAGGTGCTGGCTCCACCACTATCACTAGCAGGCCCGCTAGTTTCTCGAAGCTCCACTACAGCTAGCTTCACAGTTGGGTGCACAGTTCGCATATGTTACACCCCTGAACAAGGGGGGAAAGAATCACGAGAGTGATAGGTTAATGTTTACTCATTGAGAACTTTTAGTGCAATGAGAAAAAGACCGTGAATTCTCCGTGAACTTGAGTGGAGACCAGAGCAATCGATCTCAGGCTCATAGATTAAGAGCATTTAGTAGATCACAGATTAACACTTTTACCCACGACAACATAAAGTAATCAACATAACGTTTACACATTCCTCTCACAATTCGTACCCTTTTGTATGCTTGACGGATTTTAACACAATTATATAAATGTTATCAATCTATCAACTAACACTGAATGCATGATCTTCTTAACCTTAGATGTTTTAAGATCCTCACATACTATGAATTTACTAATACTTTTTAATGTATAACAGGCTATTAGTATTTCCTTTAACCTGTCACACATACGCCGGTGAAGGTTGTGCGTAGAACCGGCTTTATATGAGATTTTGTTTAGACAAATTCTACTGTGCTCTAACATTGTCTAGATTATTAAAATGCATCCAAATGCTACTGTGCTTCCGACTAATTTTCCAGCTGTTTTCACAGCTGTCCTTCCTCTCTCCTCGGCTGCTAAGTGTGTGACTGAGTGAGTTGGCTCGGCCCTCCCTCACGCATCTTTGGTTCATTGGTTGACACTGCGTGTCTGATTGACAGGAACAACAGGTGAGGCTGTTAGTCTGAGCAGACAGAACGGATGTGTGTGCGCTTGAGCATTTAGGCCTATATTGTTTTTTAGTTTTTTTTGTTCTTTGAATTAGTTAATTCTATTCATTTAAATACACTGCTCAAAAAAATAAAGGGAACACTAAAATAACACATCCTAGATCTGAATGAATTAAATATTCTTATTAAATACTTTTTTCTTTACATAGTTGAATGTGCTGACAACAAAATCACACAAAAATGATCAATGGAAATCAAATTTATCAACCCATGGAGGTCTGGATTTGGAGTCACACTCAAAATTAAAGTGGAAAACCACACTACAGGCTGATCCAACTTTGATGTAATGTCCTTAAAACAAGTCAAAATGAGGCTCAGTAGTGTGTGTGGCCTCCACGTGCCTGTATGACCTCCCTACAATGCCTGGGCATGCTCCTGATGAGGTGGCGGATGGTCTCCTGAGGCATCTCCTCCCAGACCTGGACTAAAGCATCCGCCAACTCCTGGACAGTCTGTGGTGCAACGTGGCGTTGGTGGATGGAGCGAGACATGATGTCCCAGAGGTGCTCAATTGAATTCAGGTCTGGGGAACGGGCGGGCCAGTCCATAGCATCAATGCCTTCCTCTTGCAGGAACTGCTGACACACTCCAGCCACATGAGGTCTAGCATTGTCTTGCATTAGGAGGAACCCAGGGCCAACCGCACCAGCATATGGTCTCACAAGGGGTCTGAGGATCTCATCTCCAAGATGGCGTAGCAGTCGGACGTGTGTTTGTCTTGTCTTGTCCCGTGTAAATAGTCCTCGTATTTTTCGTATACATTTCGTATATATTTTAATTTCACTTTCCATCTAGGAACTGAATATACATTCCTACATTCCGCCTCACCCAATGTGGTACGGACCTGCTATTTTTTATACTTTAGAACCGTAACCCCAATCAGAAGCTAGCCAGATAACTAGCTACTAGCTAGTAGTCAGTTAGCCACTGCTGCGGTCTTCACCCTTAACTCGGACACAGCCAGCTTCAGCTCGGGCCAATACCTGCCAGTCTGCAAGCGCGATATCAACCCAGAGCATATAGGACTGCTTTTTCTCTACCACATCACCGGATTCCTGACGCAAGCTCTGGACAATTACACCGTATCATCACAGCTAGCTAGCTGCAACCGAGTGGCTACTACTGGCTAACACCTCTGTCCCGAAGCAAGCACCAGTTAGCCTTGAGCTAGCCTCGAGCTAGGCCCATCTGCCGGCTAGCCGAAGAGGTCTACCAGCGAATTCTTGGGCTACAATACCTCTTTTGCCAATTGGACTGGACCTTTTTTTTGCCGACACAGAGCCCTGCCAATCCATCACAACTGGTCTAAATCAGCTACAAGCTAATTTAGCCATTTTTTGTCGCTGCTAGCAGCTTTTACCTTCTGCACAGACACCAGCCCTGTTATTAGCCTGGATATTACTCACCAATTTACCAGCATCGGACTGTCTCTCGACAACAACGCCGGATTCCTGCCGTAATCCCTGAGCCACTACTTCTGATCCTCACAGCTAGCTTGCAGCTAGCGCAGCTAGCGCCACTGCCACGAAGCTAGCACCAGTTAGCAAACACAATTCTACAATTCACAACCTCTCTTTCGCCATCGCCATCCGGCTTGGATTCTCTGTCGACACGACCACGTCTGAGCAGACCCCCTCCATCTGAGCAGACCACCCCCCGGGCTACTAACTTTAAACGCCGCGTGCTAGCTTAGTGGAGGCCTCCCTGCTCCATCTACGGCTGCCCCCTGGACACTATGATCACTTGGCTACATAGCTGATGCCTGCTTGACTGTCCATTAATTCACGGTACTCCATTCTGTTTATTTGTGTTTTATCTGTCGGCTCTGTGCTTTAACTCAGGATCTGTGTGTAGTTAATCCGACCCTCTCTGCCTAGTCGTCGCCATTTTTACCTGTTGTTGCTGTGTTAGACTAGCACCCTATTATTGCTGCTGTTATCTTACCTGTTGTTTTAGCTAGCTCTCCCAATCAAGACCTGCAATCACTTTATGCCTTATTGTATGTCTCTCTCAAATATCAATATGCCTTGCATACTGTTGTTCAGGCTAGTTATCATTATCATTGTTTTGGTTTGCAATGGACCCCGTAGTTCCACTCTCCGTACCTCTGATACCTCCTTTGTCCCACCCCCCACACATGCGGTGACCTCACCCATTGAGACCAGCATGTCCAGAGATACAACCTCTCTTATCATCACCCAGTGCCTGGGCTTGCCTCCGCTGTACCCGTGCCCCACCATACCCCTGTCTGCACATTATGCCCAGAATCTATTCTACCACGCCCATCAATCTGCTCCTTTTATTCTTTGTCCCCAACGCTCTAGGCGACCAGTTTTGATAGCCTTTAGCCGCACCCTCATC
Organism: Salvelinus alpinus; assembly: GCF_045679555.1. Taxonomy (NCBI): domain Eukaryota; kingdom Metazoa; phylum Chordata; class Actinopteri; order Salmoniformes; family Salmonidae; genus Salvelinus; species Salvelinus alpinus. The sequence goes on along the minus strand of NC_092108.1, from coordinate 20,849,335 downwards.
CTACTACTCCTCTGTTCCTCGGGTGATGTGGAGGTAAACCCAGGCCCTGCATGTCCCCAGTCACCCTCATTTGTTGACTTCTGTGATCGAAAAAGCCTTGGCCTCATGCATGTCAACATCAGAAGCCTCCTCCCTAAGTTTGCCTTACTCACCGCTTTAGCACACTCTGCCAACCCTGATGTCCTTGCCGTGTCCGAATCCTGGCTTAGGAAGGCAACCAAAAATTCTGGGATTTCCATACCCAACTATAACACTTTCCGTCAAGATAGAACTGCCAAAGGGGGAGGAGTTGCAATCTACTGCAGAGATAGCCTGCAAAGTTCTGTCATACTTTCCAGGTCTATGCCCAAACAGTTCGAACTTCTAATTTTAAAAATTAATCTCTCCAGAAATAAGTCTCTCACTGTTGCCGCCTGCTACCGACCCCCCTCAGCTCCCAGCTGTGCCCTGGACACCATCTGTGAAATGATCGCTCCCCATCTAGCTTCAGAGTTTGTTCTGTTAGGTGACCTAAACTGGGATATGCTTAACACCCCGGCAGTCCTACAATCCAAGCTTGATGCCCTCAATCTCACACAAATCATCAAGGAACCCACCAGGTACAACCCTAAATCCGTAAACATGGGCACCCTAATAGACATTATCCTGACCAACCTGCCCTCCAAATACACCTCTGCTGTCTTCAATCAAGATCTCAGCGATCACTGCCTCATTGCCTGTATCCGCCACGGGTCCGCGGTCAAACGACCACCCCTCATCACTGTCAAACGCTCCCTAAAACACTTCTGCGAGCAGGCCTTTCTAATCGACCTGGCCCGGGTACCCTGGAAGGATATTGACCTCATCCCGTCAGTTGAGGATGCCTGGTCATTCTTTAAAAGTTACTTCCTCACCATATTAGACAAGCATGCTCCGTTCAAAAAATGCAGAACCAAGAACAGATATAGCCCTTGGTTCACTCCAGACCTGACTGCCCTCGACCAGCACAAAAACATCCTGTGGCGAACTGCAATAGCATCGAAGAGCCCCCGCGATATGCAACTGTTCAGGGAAGTCAGGAACCAATACACGCAGTCAGTCAGGAAAGCAAAGGCCAGCTTTTTCAAGCAGGAATTTGCATCCTGTAGCTCTAACTCCAAAAAGTTCTGGGATACTGTAAAGTCCATGGAAAACAAGAGCACCTCCTCCCAGCTGCCCACTGCACTGAGGCTAGGTAACACGGTCACCACTGATAAGTCCGTGATAATCGAAAACTTCAACAAACATTTCTCAATGGCTGGCCATGCCTTCCTCCTGGCGACTCCAACCTTGGCCAACAGCCCCGCCCCCCCCTCTGCTACTCGCCCAAGCCTCCCCAGCTTCTCCTTTACCCATATCCAGATAGCAGATGTTCTGAAAGAGCTGGAAAACCTGGACCCATACAAATCAGCTGGGCTTGACAATCTGGACCCCCTATTTCTGAAACTGTCCGCCGCCATTGTCGCACCCCCTATTACCAGCCTGTTCAACCTCTCCTTCGTATCATCTGAGATCCCCAAGGATTGGAAAGCTGCCGCGGTCATCCCCCTCTTCAAAGGGGGAGACACCCTGGACCCAAACTGTTACAGACCTATATCCATCCTGCCCTGCCTATCTAAGGTCTTCGAAAGCCAAGTCAACAAACAGATCACTGACCATCTCGAATCCCACCGTACCTTCTCCGCTGTGCAATCCGGTTTCCGAGCCGGTCACGGGTGCACCTCAGCCACGCTCAAGGTACTAAACGATATCATAACCGCCATCGATAAAAGACATTACTGTGCAGCCGTCTTCATCGACCTGGCCAAGGCTTTCGACTCTGTCAATCACCATATTCTTATCGGCAGACTCAGTAGCCTCGGTTTTTCTAATGACTGCCTTGCCTGGTTCACCAACTACTTTGCAGACAGAGTTCAGTGTGTCAAATCGGAGGGCATGTTGTCCGGTCCTCTGGCAGTCTCTATGGGGGTACCACAGGGTTCAATTCTCGGGCCGACTCTTTTCTCTGTATACATCAATGATGTTGCTCTTGCTGCGGGCGATTCCCTGATCCACCTCTACGCAGACGACACCATTCTATATACTTCCGGCCCTTCCTTGGACACTGTGCTATCTAACCTCCGAACGAGCTTCAATGCCATACAACACTCCTTCCGTGGCCTCCAACTGCTCTTAAACGCTAGTAAAACCAAATGCATGCTTTTCAACCGTTTGCTGCCTGCACCCGCACGCCCGACTAGCATCACCACCCTGGACGGTTCCGACCTAGAATATGTGGACATCTATAAGTACCTAGGTGTCTGGCTAGACTGCAAACTCTCCTTCCAGACTCATATCAAACATCTCCAATCCAAAATCAAATCAAGAATCGGCTTTCTATTCCGCAACAAAGCCTCCTTCACTCACGCCGCCAAACTTACCCTAGTAAAACTGACTATCCTACCGATCCTCGACTTCGGCGATGTCATCTACAAAATAGCTTCCAATACTCTACTCAGCAAACTGGATGCAGTTTATCACAGTGCCATTCGTTTTGTTACTAAAGCACCTTATACGACCCACCACTGCGACCTGTATGCCCTAGTCGGCTGGCCCTCGCTACATGTTCGTCGTCAGACCCACTGGCTCCAGGTCATCTACAAGGCTATGCTAGGTAAAGTGCCGCCTTATCTCAGTTCACTGGTCACGATGGCTACACCCACCCGCAGCACGCGCTCCAGCAGGTGTATCTCACTGATCATCCCTAAAGCCAAAACCTCATTTGGACGCCTTTCCTTCCAGTTCTCTGCTGCCTGCGACTGGAACGAATTGCAAAAATCTCTGAAGTTGGAGACTTTTATCTCCCTCAACAACTTTAAAAATCTGCTATCCGAGCAGCTAACCGATCGCTGCAGCTGTACATAGTCCATCTGTAAACTACCCACCCAATTTACCTACCTCACCCCCCATACTGCTTTTATTTATTTACTTTTCTGCTCTTTTGCACACCAGTATCTCTTCTTGCACATGATCATCTGATGATTTATCACTCCAGTGTTAATCTGCTAAATTGTAATTATTCGATTTATTGCCTACCTCATGCCTTTTGCACACATTGTATATAGATTCTCTTTTTTTTCTACCATGTTATTATTGACTTGTTTATTGTTTACTCCATGTGTAACTCTGTGTTGTCTGTTCACACTGCTATGCTTTATCTTGGCCAGGTCGCAGTTGCAAATGAGAACTTGTTCTCAACTAGCCTACCTGGTTAAATAAAGGTGAAATAAAAAAATAAAAAATCTCGGTACCTAATGGCAGTCAGGCTACCTCTGGCGAGCACATGGAGGGCTGTTTGGCCCCCCAAAGAAATGCCACCCCACACCATGACTGACCCACCGCCAAACCGGTCATGCTGGAGGATGTTGCAGGCAGCAGAAGGTTCTCCACGGCGTCTCCAGACTCTGTCACGTGCTCAGTGTGAACCTGCTTTCATCTGTGAAGAGCACAGGGCGCCAGTGGCGAATTTTCCAATCTTGGTGTTCTCTGGCAAATGCCAAACGTCCTGCACGGTGTTGGGCTGTAAGCACAACCCCCACCTGTGGACGTCGGGCCCTCATACCACCCTCATGGAGTCTGTTTCTGACCGTTTGAGCAGACACATGCACATTTGTGGCCTGCTGGAGGTCATTTTGCAGGGCTCTGGCAGTGCTCCTCCTACTCAAAGGCGGAGGTAGCGGTCCTGCTGCTGGGTTGTTGCCCTCCTACGACCTCCTCCACGTCTCCTGATGTACTGGCCTGTCTCCTGGTAGCGCCTCCATGCTCTGGACACTACACTGACAGACACAGCAAACCTTCTTGCCACAGCTCGCATTGATGTGCCATCCTGGATGAGCTGCACTACCTGAGCCACGTGTGTGGGTTGTAGACTCCGTCTCATGCTACCACTAGAGTGAAAGCACCGCCAGCATTCAAAAGTGACCAAAACATCAGCCAGGAAGCATAGGAACTGAGAAGTGGTCTGTGGTCACCACCTGCAAAACCACTCCTTTATTGGGGGTGTCTTGCTAATTGCCTATAATTTCCACCTTTTGCCTATTCCATTTGCACAACAGCATGTGAAATTTATTGTAAATCAGTGTTGCTTCCTAAGTGGACAGTTTGATTTCACAGAAGTGTGATTGACTTGGAGTTACATTGTGTTGTTTAAGTGTTCCCTTTATTTTTTTGAGCAGTGTATTTAGATTATTCATATCTTCATTTTTTTCTACTTTTTTTAATGGATTTGGCTCTTCTGATATGCGAGCCGGCTCCCAACGTACACCTACAAGTCGGCTCTTAGAGCCGACTCATTTGCGAACTGTCACCTTCCTGACCTGTTTTCTTTTGTCTTGTATTTATTTATAGTTGGTCAGGGCGTGAGTTGGGTGGGTTTGTCTATGTGTGATTTTCTATGTTGGGATGTTTGTGTTCGGCCGGGTATGATTCTCAATCAGAGGCAGCTGTCAATCGTTGTCCCTGATTGAGAATCATACTTAGGCAGCCTGGGTTTCACGTGTGTTTTGTGGGTGTTTGTTCCTGTGTCAGGTTTTGTGCCACACAGGACTGTTTCGGTTTTGTCACGTTTGTTGGTTGTTTTGTATTTTGAAGTGTTTTGTTGACTTTCAGTAAATAATGAACACTAACCACTCTGCGTTTTGGTCTGACCCTTACTCCTTCTCCTCATCCGAGGAGGAGGAATTAGACAGCCGTTACACGAACGACCCATCACTAGTTCAGATTAATTTCACACCAATCCTCCCTGCATTTGTAACATTTGGCGACGAGGATGGGATAGTTTAGCAAATCTTAATCTGAAGTTCAATTTAATTGCATAACAAGCCTCCGTGCATTTGTAACATTTACAAAAAGAGCATTTGTGTTTTGTGAGTCCTCCAGATCAGAGGTGGTAGGGATGACCAGGGATGTTCGCTCGATAAGTGTGTGAATTGGACCATTTTCATGTAAAAATGTAACGAGTACTTTTGTGTGTCAGGGAAAATGTATGGAGTGAACAGTACATTATTTTCTTTAAGAATTTAGTGAAGTAAAAAATTTAATGGAATTTATATGTTTAAATGAATGATTAGAATACTCCACCATGAAACCATATAATTGTATGAAATTGATTAGAATCATAAAGTTATAATTAATGATGTGTGTAGTTTTAGTCAGTAAAACAATATGTCTCTACAGTATCTTAAACACAGACTGTCTGAGCAAAATTCAGTGCCGACCTTGGCTAGGGGCCAATGAGAGATTTGATCTCACGGCCTCCCCAATCTTGGGGGAGGACGGGGAGTGCTTCTCACGGTCTCTGTAATCTGTGTCGGCTTGGTAGGGAGACAGTATGTGCGCAGGATACCTACTGTTTGTGTGGAAGTATACCTACTGTTTGTGTGGAAGTATGTGCGCCGCTATAAAATGGATGTCTTTGTATTGTGGACTTCAGAACATTCTCGTGAATAAACATTTGACTATTGTAGGCTGGGCCTCTGTCTGTTTTCATTTCAATCAGTAGCTTACAAATTCTGGGTTGCAGACTGAGTAGTTAATTGAAGTTCAGTTTATGAACATTGAGAACATAATTCTCTTAACAAAAATGTAAATGGTAAAGTACAGATACCCCCAAAAACTACTTAAGTAGTACTTAAATATTTGTACTTAACCTCTTAAGTACTTTTCACCACAATGTGCTGGAATGCAAACAATATGGGTGTCAGTTCTGATGGTATGGAGCGAGAGGATGAGGGTCAAGGACTGGAATGGTCGGTAGTGGAAAGACATAGGAAGAAGAGACATCATGATACAGAAAGCAGTGGAGCGTCTAGTAAAGAAAGCATAAAGAGGGCCAAGGTAGGAAGCAAGAGTAATGATGTGTTGGAGTGGAAAGTGGTGTTTGATGAGACCACAGGGCCTCGCTTACACCCTATCCGACTAACTAATACCGTAGAGAAAGTAGGTGAAGTGAAATTAGCTCGGTTCATTAGAAATGGTAGATTGTTAATATTGTGTGGTAGCCAGGCTCAGCAAGGGAAGATTTTGAAAATGGAAAAACTTAATGGGATGATGAAAAAGCCATGTACCTGGTGCTTATGCTAGGTTGAGGGGAGTCGTCACTGGGGTCCCAATATATATGTAAACAGATGATATTAAAGAAAATGTGGAAGGAGGCAGAGTGATTGAGGCCAAAAGGCCAGAACAGAGCGGCATGTTTTGCTCTTAATTGCTGTCAGAGGGCTGATATAAATACTATGCATGCCAGTCTCTCTTGACTTAGAGTTGAAGAGAGACTGACTGCATCACTTATTTTTATAAAGAAACAATGTGTTGAACATCCAAAATTGTTTGCAAAGTCAACTTACACACAGCTCTGACACACACGTATCCCACCAGGGGTCTCTTCACAGTCCCCAAATCCAGAACAAATTCAAGAAAGCGTACAGTATTATATAGAGCCCTTATTGCATGGAACTTCCGTCTCATATTGCTAAAATAAAACAGCAAAACTGGTCTTAAAAAAAACAAACAGAAAGCAACTCGTCGCGGCACAACACTTCCCTATTTGACCTAGATAGTTCGTATGCATTAATATGTAGGCTACGTGTGCCTTTACATTTTTTAAATGTAGTTCTGTCCTTGAGCTGTTCTTGTCTATTGATGTTCTGTATTATGGCTTTCTGTATTATTTTTCATGTTTGTGTGGATCTCAGGAAGAGTAGCAGCTGCTTTTGCAACAGCTAGTGGGGATCCTAATTAAAAGTTCAATATTGGTTTCATTAGACCAGAGAATCTTGTTTCTCATGGTCAGAGTCCTTTAGGTGCCTTTTGGCAAACTCCAAGCGGGCTGTCATGTGCCTTTAACTGAGTGTCTTCTGTCTGGCCACTCTACCATAAAGGCCTGAGTGACCTCACCTCACCTCCCTGACCAAAACCCTTCCCCCCTGATTGCTCAGTTTGGCCAGGCGGACAGCTCTAGTAAGAGTCTTGGAGGTTCCAAACTTCTTCCATTTAACAATGATTGAGGTCACTATGTTCTTTGGGACCTTCAATGCTGCAGAAAATGTTGCTACCCTTCCCCAGATCTGTGCCTCGACACAATCCTGTCTCGGAACTCTACGACCAATTCCTTTGACCTCACAGCTTGGTTTTTGCTCTGACATGCACTGTCAACTATGGGACCTTTTATAGACAGGTGTGCGCCTTTCCAAATCATGTCCAATCAATGGAATTTACCACAGGTGGACTCCAATCAAGTTATAGAAACAGCTGAAGGATGATCAATGGAAACAGAATGCACCAGAGCTCAATTTCAAGTCTCATAGCAAAAGGTCTGAATACTTATTTACACACACATTTTTTATACACATTTGCAAAACATGAAAAACATTTTTTTGCTTTGTCATTATGGGGTATTGTGTGTAGATGGATGAAAGAAAAAAAATCTCTGCAATTTTAGAATAATGCTGTAACGTAACAAAAATGTGGAAAAGTCAAGGGGTCTGAATACTTTCTAAAGGCACTGTAGATCTGTGGAAGGGTATGAAACTGTGTTGAACGTCTCCAAGAGCACCTTGTTCTCAATCATTGGGAAATTGAAAAATATGGAGCTACCCCGACTCTGCCTAAAGCTGGCCGTCCCACAAAAATGAGCAACCTGGGCATGAAGGACCTTGGTCAGGAAGATGACCAAGAACCCAATGACCACTGACATAACTACAGAGGTCCTTGGCTGAGATGGGAGAACCTGCCAGAATTTCAACATTGTCTACAGCACTTCACCAGTCTTGGCTTTATAGAGGAGTGGCCAGATGGAAGAAACTCCTGAGAAAAAAAGGCACGTGACTGCATACCTGGAGCTTGCAAAAAGGCACATGGAAGTCTCTTGAGATCATAAGGCAAAAGATTCTGTGGCATACAGCAAAAGCAATGTTGGAATAACATCAGAACAAGAATGTGGAAGTCCTTGAGTGGCCCAGACTTGAATCCCATGGAAAATCTATGGAAAGAGCAGTGAACAGCAGAGCTTGATATTTAAATTTTTGGGGTACTTTTAACCTTTCCTCTACAATTTCATGATATCCAATGGTAGTTAGTCTTGTCCCATCGCTGCAACTGCCCTACGGACTCAGGAAAGGCGAAGGTCGAGAGCCATGCATACTCCGAAACACAACCCACGACACTGCTCGCTTAACCCGGCCCACGACACTGCTCGCTTAACCCGGAAGCCAGCCGCTCCAATGTCGGAGAAAGCACCGTCCAGTTAGCGACCAAAGTCAGCTTGCAGGCGCCCGACCCGCCATAAGGAGTCGCCGCTAGAGCGTGATGGGACAAGGAAATCCCAGACGGCCAAACCCTCCCCTAACTTGAACGACGCTGGGAGAATTGTGCGCCGCCTCATGGAAGCTTAAAAAAACCAAAAGGAAGAAAATCCCCAAATTCAGATATGCAAAGCTGATAGACATACCCAAGATGACAAGGCTGTGATCGCTGCCAAAGGTGCTTCTACAAATTAATAACTCAGGGGTGTGAATACTTATGTAAATTAGATCTGTATTTCATTTAATGATTAGCAAAAATGTCAAACATTTTCACTTTGAAAGGAAAATTAGGAGGATAGAGTCAATATGATTTACCGAAGGGGGGCCTTATATGCTTGCTTGTGGGTAGAATAACAGTGGTCTAGGACTTTATCGCCACTAGTGACGAAGGAGACGTGTGGATGGAAGTAGGCATCACATGTCTTAATGATGCGGAATTAAAATCAGCATCAACCAGAAAAGCAGCCTCCGCATGCATGGTTTCCTGCTTGTTTATAGTCTTGTTCAATTCGTTCAGTGCCAGCTTGTTTTTCTTGTCCTGAGGAATATACAAAACATTAACACCTGCTTTTTCCATGAGACTGACCAGGTGAAAGCTATGATCCCTTATTGATGTAACTTCTTAAATCCACTTCAAAATCAGTGTAGATGAAGGGTAGGTTAAAGAATGATTTTTAAGCCTTGAGACCGACATGGATTGCGTATTTGTGCCATTCAGCGGGTGAATCTGCAAGACAAAATATTTAAGTGCCTTTGAACAGGGTATGGTAGTATGTGCCAGGCACACTGGTTTGTGTCAAGTGACTGCAACTCTACTGGGCTTTTCCACGCGCAACAGTTTCCCGTGTGTCAAGAATGGTCCACCACCCAAAGGACATCCAGCCAACTTGACAACTGGGGGAAGCATTGGAGTAAACATGGGCAAGCATCCCTGTGAAACTCTTGACACCTTGTAGAGTCCATGTCACAATGAATTTAGACTTTTGAGGGCAAAAGGGGGGTGCAACTCAAAACTAGGAAAGTGATCCTAATGTTTGGTTAACTCAGTGTATACAGCAGTCACGATAACAGCTAAAAACCTCATGAGGTAGAAAAGTCAGCATTTGACCATCAGGTATTCCACTGCGCTATAGACAGCAAACCATTTGCTGGTGATGAAGAGGCATACCCCTCTTCGATCTCCCTGAATCCAATGTCCTGTCCGCTCAGTGAATGGCGAATCCATTTAGTTGGATAACCATGCGAGGCATCTTGTCCGAAAGCCATGTTTCAGAAAAGCAGAGACTATTGTAGTTACCAGTACCATTGAAAGCAAATTCACAAATTGGAGGTCATCCATCTTACTATCAAGATAATCTATTGGCCAATAGATTGGAGGGAAGAGGTTGCCAGTTTTCCCTTAATCTCGCCAGGGCTCCCTCTCCTGCCTCTTTCGCCGGCCATTCCTCGTGTAGCCCGAAAATGTGGTCGGAATTACACAGAGCCCAGAGCAGATGAGTCAAAGTTGAAGCCAGAATTGAGGTTAGTAACTGACGATTTGATGTTCAAAAGTAATCAATCATAAGTGATAACGGATACATTTAGTGCAAAAAAGAATCACAAAATAGCAAAGTTGGGTCGGAGCTCGCAAGGCTGCGGCCATACAGTATGGTGCCATCTTCATGACTCCTGTCATGAACCGCTAAGGGGTACTAAACACAAAGCACAAGATGTAGAAGAGATGTCAGTTAAAAATAAATACATTTATTGCAATTTCAGAGCAGCATATCACTTAACATTAAACATTTAGAATAAAGTTCATTAAAATAATATTAATGATCTGGAGTGGAAACCATGTGTAAACATTCAGGACTAGGCAGTAGCCTATTGATAGCTTCTCGCAAATTGGAAAATATGTGGTTCGTTCCACAAAAAAGTGTGCCTTTCGCATCTCTTGAAAGTCCAATATCTTGAAAACTAGATTTTTTGGGACCATATAAAAACAGGTGACTAATGACAAAATACAGAAAGATAGATTGAGTGGATTTTCTGTTTGAGTAAATTGTGCACCAATATTGTATTTTAGAAGTCTGTTATATTAAATGAAATTCCCTTTCATGGAGAATAAAATAATTCCTATTTTTAATGAGTAAAGACTTGCTAAAGTGCCAAAATTCAGCATTTTGACATGTCCCTCCATGCACCCTCAGTGACTTCTAGGAAGATTTTAACCAACATTTCTCCAAGTTTTCACCATCATTGTAAGGCCCTAGTTATTGTTGCTTTGACAGCCATTTCTGAAGATTATTTATTTAACGGATTAGTGATTAATTTGTCTATCCCTCATTTTAAGGTCAACCCTGTTACATGAACTGACCTCTTGTTTTAATAGTGAAACTAATCCTTTTTTATTCTAAAGAAACATTGAACATCTAATAGTAAAATCATACTGTAAAAGCAGGTGAGCTGGTTCTATTCTTTTTGGCCATTTTCTGGTGTTTTGTAGTGAAACTGAGCAGGTCGAGCATAACAAGTCAACCCTGTTATCCATAGACACAAGCTAGAAAATGTTTTAACAATAAAAAAAAAGGTGAAGCTTGCATTCAATTGCCACTCCCTGTTGCACACCACGAACTTCCATTCCCCCTGTCACAAGGACATTTATGGCTGATATAGGATGACATCGTCAACCCTGTTACTATATTTGGCACTTAATAAGCACTTACTATAATAATTTGTAGATTTAACACCTCTTGATGGGAAAACGTGTTTAAAAAAAAAAAGTTGAACATGTGCCATTTATGATAGAATGTTAAAATTGTGACAAATTTGTTGACCAAGTTACTTATCTAAAAAGGCACCGAATTGGTGTAAGCAGAACCCTGATTTACCCAAATTAAGATTTGGCTGCCACTTCACGAACACTTAGACTTGGAGATGCTTTACTCAGTAAAAATCTAAATCTAAAATAAAGAAAAACAAAACAAATCTACATGTTCATTAAAGTTCTCTCTGATTCAATCGAGTTTCGGTGAACAACGATGTACCACTGTTCATCCTGAGACAGTGGTGGTGTTGAAAGATGGGTCATGTTCATTAGGGCACACAACAGAAAACAAAAATGAGTGTGACATATTGAACAAATCCAGGTAGCCCTTCCGTTACATTACATTTTCTTCTGTTTGGTGCCTAATGAACACGGCCATGGACTGCCATCTGAGTGGTCTGTTGAGTCCACAGTAATATAAATGTCACTGGAGTGTGTATTCAGGTGAGGCTGTTTTCCTCTAACCCTAGCGAGAAGATACTGCAGCAGTCTCCACCTCCGTATCGGTCCCTGGACCTGACCCGAGAATCTTCTCTACTATGGATGGTGTTGGACTCCTGCCAGCTTCCTCGCTTTGAACTGCCTCTGGAAGAGCTGAGGAATAAAGCACAAACAAGGGTTGATCACAAACCACACAGAAAGAGAGCCTTACAGTGGAGAAGGTGAAAATCCTCAAGTTCCTCGGAGTACAAATCACGGACAATCTGAAATTGTCCACTCACACAGTGTGGTGAAGGCACAAGAGCGCCTCTTCAACCTTAGGACACTGAAGATATTTGGCTTTGCCCCCAAGACCCGCACACACTTATACAGATGCACCATTGAAGGCATCCCGTTGGGCTGTATTACCACAACTGCACCACCCCCAAACCCTGGGCTCTCCAGAGAGTGGTGCGATCAGCCCAACGCACCACCGGGAGCACACTGCCTGCCCTTCAGGACATCTACAGCACCCAGTGTCACAGGAAGGCCAAGAAGATCATCAAGGACCTCAGCCACCCGAGCACACCCTGTTCACCCCGCTATCATCTAGAAGGCAAGGTCAGTACATGTGCATCAAAGCTGGGACTGAGAGACTGAAAAACCTCTATCGCAAGGCCATCACACTGCTAAATAGCCATCACTAGCCGGCCTCCACCAAGTACCCTGCCCTGAACTTAGTCACCGTCTAGCCGGCTACCACCTGGTTACTCATCCCTGCACCTTAGAGGTTGCTGCCTTCTGTACATAAACATGGAACACTGGTCACATTAATAATGTGTTTATATACTGGTTTTACCACAGCCATGCAATCTCCATAGACAAACATTGACAGTAGAATGGCCTTACTGAAGAGCTCAGCGACTTTCAACGCGGCACAGTCATAGGATGCCACCTTTCCAACAAGTCAATTGGTCAAATATCTGCCCTGCTAGAGCTTCCCGGTCAACTAAGTGCTGTTATTGTGAATTGGAAATGTCTAGGACCAACAATGGCTCAGCCGCAAAGTAGTAGGCCACACAACCTCACAGAACAGGACCACCGAGTGCTGAAGCGCGTAAAAATAATCTGTCGTCGGTTGCAACCCTCACTACCGAGTTGCTGGTCCTAATGTTTCTATATTTCTTAATTCCATTCTTTTACTTTAGATTTGTGTGTATTGTTAGATAGTACTGCAATATTGGACACAAGCATTTCAATACACCCGCAATTACACCTGCAACTAAAGAAATCTGATTTGTGATGATCAATATTCTATTGATTTACTTCCCAGCACTGGTTTAAGACACTGATTTAAATGTCATGTGATTTATCACACAGTTTATTCTGTTGTACTGAGCCATTTACTATATGTTTGTTTTCTTATCTTATTTCTTGTTGTTGCATTGTCGAGAAGGATCTTGCTAGTAATAATTTCGTTGGACGATGTATACCATGTGTATCCCATACATACGTTTCAAAAACTTAAAATGACTGACTATGACAATAGCGAGCTGGGATAGAGCACCTGCTGCTGTCTGGTATGAGGCGTAGTGTGTGGTAGAGCTCAGCTGTGGAGGGCATGCCAGCGACAGCTTTAGGAGTGGAGAACGCAGCGTACGTCCGGGATTTGGTCAGCCTGGCTGGAGTGGAGGGGATCCTCATATCGGGCTCACTACCTAGAAAGGAAAAGACAATTGTGACCAACCATGCATAAAACAAACCACACAGAATATTAATGTACTTTTTTTTTTTTTTAAATGCTGCAGCATAAATATACAACGTACTAGTTGATAAGGCATGTTGAGTTTCTGATGCAGAATGTCTTTTTCGGTCCACAAATGGAGTAATGTTCAAGAACTGATTCTTGAGCCACGAGGCACGGTCTTCCTCGAAAGCCTTTTTCTGTGAAAACAAAATTGACGAAACAGGGCTAAGATGCAGTTAAAAGTCCAATGCAGACTTTAAAAAATGTTCACTCAATCATTAAAAATGGTTAAAAAGAAACATTTCTCAAGCAAGAATTTTGCTAGGACTGTCTGTGTGGTCTGAGTAGGAAGTGGAAAACTAGCTGTTATTGGCATAGTTGGCAATAAACTCTTATTGGTTTATTAAGTAATTTATTGCCTGGTGATTACACCATCCTACCAAAACAGGCTGAAATTTCAAGTGGTCTTTTCAAACAGCTCTTACACTAAAAGGGCATCACAATTTTACAGTATTATTCCAACTAGGGCTGTTAAGTGGCCGTATTACTGCCTCACCAGCGGTCACGAGTCATGATGGGAGTTCAATTCCACTTGACCATTTAGTCACGGTAATTAGGCTTCTCCAAGCTCTGACGCTGCAGATGGTCATTAGTAGCAAAAACAAACATCCTCTCACTGTTAACTGCGTTTATCTTCAGCAAACTTAACATGTGTAAATATTTGTATGAACATAACAAGATTCAAGAGACAAACTGAACAAGTTCCACAGACATGTGACTAACAGAAATGGAATAATGTGTCCCTGAACAAGGGGGGGGGGGGGGGGTCAAAATCAAAAGTAACAGTCAGTATCTGGTGTGGCCACCAGCTGCATTAAGTACTGCAGTGCATCTCCTCCTCATGGACTGCACCAGATTTGCCAGATCTTTAAAAAAATAAAAACATTTAACCCCTTTTTTTCTCCCCAATTTCGTGGTATCCAATTGGTAGTAGTTAGTCTTGTCTCATCACTGCAACTCCCGTACGGACTCGGGAAAGGCGAAGGTTGAGAGTCATGCGTCCTCTGAAACACAACCCAACCTAGCCGCACTGCTTCTTGACACAACGCACATCCAACCCGGCAGCCAGCCGCACCAATGTGTCGGAGGAAACACCGTACACCTGGCGACCTGGTCAGCGTGCACTGCGCACGGCCCGCCACAGGAGTTGCTAGTGCGCGATGAGACAAGTATATCCCTGCCGGCCAAACCCTCCCCAACCCGGACGACGCTGGACCAATTGTTCGTCGCCCCATGAACCTCCCGGTCGCGGCCGGCTGCGACAGAGCCTGGGCTCGAACCCAGAATCTCTGGTGGCACAGCTAGCACTGCCTTAGACCACTGCGCCACCCGGGAGGCGGATGAGGGAGGAGGATGTCTTCCCTGTAACGCACAGCGTTGAGATTGCCTGCAACGACAAGCTCAGTCCGATGATGCTGTGATACACCGCCCCAAGCCATGACGGACCCTCCACCTCAATCCTGCGCCAGAGTACAGGCCTCTGTGTTACGCTCATTCCTTCGACGATAAACGTGAATCCGACCATCACCCTGGTGAAACAAAACCGCGACTTGTCAGTGATGGGCACTTTTTGCCAGTCCTGTCTGGTCCAGCGACAGTGGGTTTGTGCCCATAGGCAACGTTGTTGCCGGTGATGTCTGGTGAGGACCTGCCTTACAACAGGCCTACAAGCCCTCAGTCCAGCCTCTCAGCCTATTGCAAACAGTCTGAGCACTGATGGAGGGATTGTGCGTTCCTGGTGTAACTCGGGCAGTTGTTGTTGCCATCCTGTACCTGTCCCGCAGGTGTGCTGTTCGGATGTACCAATCCTGTGCAGGTGTTACACGTGGTCTGCCACTGCAAGGACGATCAGCTGTCCGTCCTGTCTCCTTGTAGCGCTGTCTTAGGTTTTCATAACTGTGACCTTAATTGCCTACCATCTGTAAGCTGTTAGTGTCTTAACGACCGTTCCACAGGTGCACGTTCATTAATTGTTTATGGTTCATTGAACAAGCATGGGAAACAGTGTATAAACCCTTTACAATGAAGAGCTGTGAAGTTTTGGATTTTTACGAATTATCTTTGAAAGACAGGGTCCTGAAAAAGGAATGTTTCTTTTTATGAGTTAAGTATGGAAATACATAAAACACAGGAAAAAATAATTTGACTGTACTGGGCCTTTAAGTGACACATCTTGGCCAAATATAATTCTTCCATCTCGAGAACTTTCCAAAAACAAAATGGATACCTCATGTCCGAGGCGAATGGCAGCTTCAGTGAAGTTCTCTCGCTCCCTCTCAAAGTTCCTCCTTTGCTCGTCAAAGAGCCTCCACTCCTCTTTGAGACGCTCCTTCTCCTCCAGAGTGTAGCAGTCATTCAGAAGAGCAGCAGTCTCATCATCATAGCAGGGGGAGTTTAACTGCTGCTGCTCACACACGGACAAACACAAGGAAGAGGAAACAGACATAACATTTGACTGAACATTTGACTGAATAACTAATAAGTGTCTATTAGACTAACCTCATCCCCAGGGCATTGCACACAGCACATAAGTCTGGGGCGTATTCATTACACCAATTCTGTTGCAAAAACTTTCTTAAACAGAAGCTAATGAAATGGAGAGGGACCTACCTGAATTTGTCCAATATCAACTCATTTGGTGAAGCCCCAAAATTGCCCTACCTGGAAGCCTGTGTTTCAAACATAAGGAAGTGGATGGCAGCAAATGTTCTACTTTTAGACAAAACAGAGATGCTAGTTCTAGGTCCCAAGAAACAAAGAGATCTTCTGTTGACTGACAATTAATCTTGATGGATGTACAGTCATCTCAAATAAAACTATAGGACCTCGGCGTTACTCTGGACCTTGATCGCTCTTTTAACGAACATATCAAGACTGTTTCAAGGACAGCTTTTTCCATCTATAACATTGCAAAAATCAGAAACTTTGTCCAAAAATGATGCAGAAAAACATATCCATGCTTTTGTCACTTCTAGGTTACTGCAATGCTCTACTTTCTGGCTACCCGGATAAAGCAATAAATAAACTTCAGTTAGTGCTAAACATGGCTGCTAGAATCTTGACTAGAACCAAAAAATGTGATATTACTCCAGTGCTAGCATTTCTACACTGGCTTCCTGTTAAGGCAAGGGCTGATTTCAAGGTTTTACTGCTAACCTACAAAGCATTACCTATCTTTCCGATTTGGTCCTGCCGTACATACCTACACGTACGCTACGGTCACAAGACGCAGGCCTCCTAATTGTACCTAGAATTTCTAAGCAAACAGCTGAGGCAGGACTTTCTCCTATAGAGCTCCATTTTCATGGAATGGTCTGCCTACCCATGTGAGAGACGCAGACTCGGTCTCAACCTTTAAGTCTTTATTGAAGACTCATCTCTTCAGTAGGTCCTATGATTGAGTGTAGTCTGGCCCAGGAGTGTGAAGGTGAACGTAAAGGCACTGGAGCAACGAACCACCCTTGCTGTCTCTGCCTGGCCGGTTCCCCTCTCTCCACTGGGATTCTCTGCCTCAAACCCTATTACAGGGGCTGAGTCACTGGCTTACTGGTGCTCTTCCATGCCATCCCTAGGAGGGGTGCATCACTTGAGTGGGTTGAGTCACTGACGCGATCTTCCTGTCCGGGTTGGCACCCCCCTTGGGTTGTGCCGTGGGGGAGATCTTTGTGGGCTATACTCGGCCTTGTCTCAGGATGGTAAGTTGGTGGTTGGAGATATCCCTGTGGGGGCTGTGCTTTGGCAAAGTGGGTGGGGTAATATCCTGCCTGTGTCTCCTGAACCCTCCTGTCTCAGCCTCCAGTATTTATGCTGCAGTAGTTTGTGTCGGGGGGCTAGGGTCAGTCTGTTATATCTGGAGTATTTCTGTCTTATCCGGTGTCCTGTGTTAATTTAAGTATGCTCTCTCTAATTCGCTCTCTCACTGAGGACCTGAGCCCTAGGACCATGCCTCAGGACTATCTGGCCTGATGACTCCTTGCTGTCCCCAGTCCACCTGGTCGTGCTGCTGTTCCAGTTTCAACTTTTCTGCCTGCGGTTATGGAACCCTGACCTGTTCACCGGACGTGCTACCTGTCACAGACCTGCTGTTTTCAACTCTCTAGAGACAGCAGGAGCGGTAGAGATACTCAATGATCGGCTATGAAAAGCCAACTGACATTTACTCCTGAGGTGCTGACCTGTTGCACCCTCGACAACCACTGTGATTATTATTATTATTATTATTTGACCCTGCTGGTCTCTATGAACATTTGAATATCTTGGCCATGTTCTGTTTTAATCGCCACCCGGCACAGCCAAAAGAGGACTGGCCACCCCTCAGCCTGGTTCCTCTCTAGGTTTCTTCCTAGGTTCTGGCCTTTCTTGGGTGTTTTTCCTAGCCACCGTGCTTCTACACCTTCATTGCTTGCTGTTTGGGGTTTTAGGCTGGGTTTCTGTACAGCATTTTGTGACATCAGCTGATAATAGCTTTATAAATACATTTGATTGAAATTTGATTTTAGTTGCAAAAATGTTTGGACTAATTATTACACCCCATGTACATCAATGGTTCAAAGTTGGCCTTAGTGGGAATGACCATATAATTCCATGGGAGTGACCTTACCGAGTAAAGTATGTCATCATTTAATTTTAGCGAATGACACGACTGCAAGGTGTGGCTCTGTGCTTGTGGTGTGCTAGCGTACAGGGGAGGGTTAGGGGGAAGGTGTTGTGGGAGATGATTGGTTGGTAGATTAAGCCAATGCATATGCACCAGGACGTTCTCCCGCCCTTTCTGTATTCGCTAACAAAGGCCAAGTTCGACGCGTTGGTCCACCAGACCCTTCACGCATTTGGTCGGAAGTGTCTGGGAACAAGATTAGTAAGGCTCAAATTCAAGGCAATAAAACAGATGTACTATAGATATTTGTAGCTCGGTTTGAAAAGAGAGCCTTACTAACCTGTAGGAGCTGCTGCTGGGTCTGGATGAAATCTTTACACTGCTGGACCTCCAGTCTCATCCTCCCCATCTCCTCCTCATGGATCTGTCTGGGGACCAGCTCTTTACCAGCACGCTGCTGGCTCTGCTGCACCAGGGAGGCTGATGACACAACACATTCTGATCAATGGTGAAGAAAAATAGAATGTTTTGACAGCAGAATAGTTTCAAATGCAGCAGTACTGGTAGTCATTTTAAATTGATTGTCATGTACAGTACCTACATGTAAGAATATTTTGAAGATAAATACACAATGCAGAGGACGACAGGTCAAGAGTACTAACGATCAATGGAAACAGTAGTTTTTCCTGTAATAGGGAATTAATGATCAATGGGTCAGAGACATGTGAGGAATTTGTCAAGGCAGTGAGCCTGAAACAGGATACTTGTTATTTGGCCATTGGCCCAGTTTTATTGCAAGGAATTCTAATTGGTCAACCACAGGCTAGGGTTATAAAACTACATCGTGTCCCTTTGTTCTGTGCAGAGAATCACTGAGGACAGATCTATGATTTATCCTCTTTGAATAAACCAATTTTTCTCCCCCTGATTTGCTTTGGGGTCTGTTATTGAAAAGTAACATCAACTGCTAACACTTGGTGCCTTGACGCGGATGAATTGGTCTTGAACACAGAAAAACTCAACTCTGTGTGTTTATCCAGGGAAAGAGAGGGCTGAGCACAACCAATGGGATTCAACTCTTAATCTCCTGATTGACTAACATATTGCTGGGTGAGTCTAGACCGATATCATTTAAAAGAACCAAATCAGGTTAAAATTAGTGCATGCAATGAGTGATACGCATCTGTGATGTACAAGGTTTGGGTCCTTTGCTCTGTCACAGGTTTATTAAATCTCCATTTTGGGATTCAAGTCCTCTATTAAAAAGGTTTGAGTCCTTTTTGTGAACCCTTTTTGCATAGAAGTGAGTTGCTAGTTGAGTAGCAATTTTTACACATGTGGGTAATGTAAGACTTCTACAATGTTTTGAAGTGAACAAGTTTTATGGGTAACCAGGCCCTACAGAAACAATGTGTTCTAGAAGGAAGTTTGAGTCCAAAGGGTTAAATAAATACAGTTGAAGTCAGAAGCTTACATACACCTTAACTGAGTTTAAATGCAATTGGCTTTCACAATTCCTGACATTTAATCCTATTAAAAATGTCTCATCTTAGGATCACCACTTAATTTTAAGAACGTGAAATGTCAGAATAATAGTAGAGAGAATTATTTATTTCAGCTTTTATTTATTTCAACACATTCCCAGTGGGTTAGAAGTTTACATACACTCAATTAGTATTTGGTAGCGTTGCCTTTAAATTGTTTAACTTTGGTCAAATGTTTTGGGAAGCCTTCCACAAGCTTCCCACAATAAGTTGGGTGAATTTTGGCCCATTCCTCCTGACAGAGCTGGTGTAACTGAGCCAGGGTTGTAGGCCTCCTTGCTCGCACACACTTTTTTAGTTCTGCCCACAAATTTTCTATAGGATTGAGGTCAGGGCTTTGTGATGGCCACTCCATTACCTTGGCTTTGTTGTCCTTAAGCCATTTTGCCACAACTTTGGAAGTACGCTTGGGGTCATTGTCCATTTGGAAGACCCATTTGCAACCAAGCTTTAACTTCCTGACTGATGTCTTGATGTTGCTTCAATATATCCACAACGTGGATATACCTCATGATGCCATCTATTTTGTGAAGTGCACCAGTCCCTCCTGCAGCAAAGCACCCCCACAACATGATGCTGCCCCGTGCTCCGTGCTTCATGTTTGGGATGGCGTTCTTCGGCTTGCAAGCTTCCCCCTTTTTCCTCCAAACATAATGATGGTCATTATGGCCAAACAGTTCTATTTTTGTTTCATCAGACCAGAGGACATTTCTCCAAAAAGTACAATCTTTGTCCCCATCTGCAGTTGCAAACCGTAGTGTGGCTTTTTTATGGCGGTTTTTGAGCAGTGGCTTCTTCCTTGCTGAGCGGCCTTTCAGGTTATGTCGATATAGGACTCGTTTTACTGTGGATATAGATACTTTTGTACCTTTTTCCTACAGCATTTTCACAAGGTCCTTTGCTGTTGTTCTGGGATTGATTTGCACTTTTCCCACCAAAGTATGTTAATCTCTAGGAGACAGAACGAGTCTCCTTCCTGAGCGGTATGACGGCTGCGTAATCCCATGGTGTTTATACTTGCGTACTATTGTTTGTACAGATGAACGTGGTACCTTCAGGCATTTGTAAATTGCTCCCAAGGATGAACCAGACTTGTGGAAGTCCACAATTTTTTTGAGGTCTTGGCTGATTTCTTTTGATTTTCCCATGGTGTCAAGCAAAGAGGCACTGAGTTTGAAGGTAGGCCTTGAAATACATCCACAGGTACACCTCCAATTGACTCAAATTAGGTCAATTAGTCTATCAGAAGCTTCTAAAGCCATGGCATAATTTTCTGGAATTGTACAAGCTGTTTAAAGTCAATTTAGTGTATGTAAACTTCTGACCCACTGGAATTGTGATACAGTGAAATAATCTGTCTAAACAATTGTTGGAAAAATGACTTGTGTCATGCACAAAGTAGATGTCCTTACCAACTTGCCACTCCAACCTAAGTGTATGTAAACTTCCGACTTCAACTGTATATAACCATAGAGATGTATAACATATATCTTTTGAAGTTAATGTAATGCCATTTTTAAGTGCGAGAACCACTGGAGAAGGGCAGAACAGCTCCTCCGGATGTGAGCATGAAAAATATGTTAAAGTCACGGTCTAGTGATATGAAGAACCATTTCAAAGTAGAGAAGTGTAGGCAAGCAATAAAGAAATATTCTGTCATTGTTGACAAAGATGGAATCTGTCTGATATACAAAAAACTTGGGGGAAATAATACAGAGAACGTCTAACTCGTTGACAAAAACAAGATGGTCTAACTCTATTAGCCGAAGTAAGGAAGCGGGATGAGAAATGTCTTGATAAGCGTGATAGGACATTGGAGAGATACAGATAGTTTGAGGGCTCTTTGTGAACAGATAAAAACCTTAAAAAAGGAATTCAACAATTACAGGCGAGGGTCGTAAAAGCAGACTTGGCCCCCTCCTGTGGACCCTTTGTTCCATCAATCTATCCTCAGGCTGAGTTGCGCAAGGATTATCGGGTTTCAAGCATCTGGTCAGCACTGCCTGGCTTTGAGTCAACAGATTCTGACAGAATTGACAAAAGATGTCTTAGACCAACACACAGGCTGTAAAAAGTAGTAAAGACAAACAGCCAGTGACCGTAGTCACACATAAATCAGCATCTCCAAAACAGTTGGATGAATGGTCAAATACTTGGAGCATCTACGAGACGTGGGTACGAAAACATGGGACCATTTGAAGCGTTGTAAGAAACTCTACATCCTTATCATGGGTTACAGTTAATAGTTGATACCAGCTGGTAACTTTTAAAGGACTTTGTGAATGATTACCTTGCCAATAGGACGATTGAATATTGTCTTGCAGACAATTATTTATTTTGTGAGTTCTCTCCTAATACAGGATGTGGTAGGAATCATAAGAGACATCATTACACCTGTTAATACTTATTTTCTATAACCTAGTTTGAAATCTATTTCTTATTGTAACAAGAAGTAAAATATGCCCTTTGTCTTTGTGTTTAATGTGAATGATTTTATGCTTACTGCTGTTTTTTATACTGCCTATTTTTTTTCATGTTTTCTAAAAATACATTTTAAGTATATTTCTTTTTAAAAATGGTCTGGGGGAGTAAGAATATTTCAAAGATAAATACACAGAGGACTAAAAGTCAATAGAGTACTAACGATCAATGGAAAGTGTTTTTTCTGTAATAGGGAATTAATGATCAATGGGTCAGAGACATGGGAGGAATTTGTCAAGGCAGTGAGCCTGAAACCGGGTACTTATTTGGCCATTGGCCCAGTTTTATTGTAAGGAATTATAATTGGTCAACCACAGGCTAGGGTTGGGTTATAAAACTACATCCTGTCGCTTTGTTCTGTGGAGAGAATCACTGAGGACAGGGGAGAATGAAAATCTACCTCAGCATAACATCTATGATTTGTCCTCTTTGAATAAACCCATTTTTCTCCCCCTGATTTGCTGTGTTATTGAAGAGTAACATCAACTGCTAACATACACCAGTTAATTCCCAGAGAAAACCATTGATAACCACTGAGTTAGATTTATTGTCAACTTCTTTGGTAATATGATGTCTGTACCCTGGCTGTCCAGTCTCTCCATGTGGCTCTTCAGTCTCCTCCATTGCTGCCGAATGCTATTGGTCAGCTGCTCCCGGGCGTGCTCACAGGATTGTTCCCTGGCGTGGTCACATGACTGGTCCAGGGTCTCTCTACTGCAGTCGACAACCTCCTTATCCCTGTCTGAGCCGGCCTGAAGGCACAACAATGATCACTTCACCAATGTTAACCAGATGTCATTCCCATACGTAATGTAAAGTGCTTAGAGATCTTGTGATAGGCACTACATAACCGAAGATGCAAGTCAAGATTAACATTTGTAAGAGTATTATCAAAATGTATTAGGTCTTGCATCTACAGTGAGCTCCAAAAGTATTGGGACAGCGATACATCTTATTGTTTTGGCTCTGTACTCCAACACTTTGGATTTGAAATTATACAACGACTAGAAGGTTCAAGTGCAGACAGCTTTAATTAGAGTTTTTTTTCTTCATACTGGTGAACCATTTAGAAATTACAACACTTTATGTACAAAGTCCATCTTAGGGGACTAAAATAATTTGGACAAATAACATATATTTATATTAAAAGTAGTCAAAGGTTTAGTATTTGTTCCCAAATTCCTAGCACGCAATGATTAGATGAAGATTGTCACACTACAAACTTGTTGGATGCATTTGCTGTTTGTTTTGGTTGTGTTTCATATTATTTTGTGCCCAATAGAAATGAATGGAAAATAATGTAGTGTCATTGGATTCCCTTTTATTGTAAATAAGAATAGAATGTTTCTAAACAATTCTACATTCATGTGGATGCTACCATGATAATTACTTTCTCAATCATTATTCCAAGATGAATTCCGTAATCATGGTAACATCCACAATAATGTAGAAGTTTAGAAACATTCTATTCTTATTTAAAATGTGTCACTGTCCCAATACTTTTGGAGCTCACTGTACTGTCACGTAGGGGACTTCTGGTACTCAGTTCTAGGCTGTCTTCCACATGGTCTCTGAAGCATGGTTTCCTAGGACTAGGACTCAGAATAGACACCATCTCCCGCTTCATCTGCTGCAGCACCTTCCTCAGCTCAACGTTCTCCAGCATCAGGGCTCTATGACGAACCTCATAGTCACTCAGCAGGGACTTGTACATCTCCCCCTCATGTCTACAATAATGGCAAATAAACACACACCCATAAAAGTGGCTTCTCCAAAGCCATGTAGGATTGGTTGCATCAAGAGTTGATGAATGCACTTAAAAACAGACATGGTTCAGTTTGATGAGTATTGCTACCTGGCCTCGACCTTTCCAGTCTTCCATTGGCTTCTCTTCCCATCAGCCCGTCCCAAGTAGTTCAATACGTCAATCGCTAGTAGAGATAAAAGAAAATTAGGGACTTTTTATAAAGACATAGATCGTTTTTCATGGACGTTTTTTATTTTTTAAGATACTTGGTTGCAAAGATTCACATTTCCAACAACCTTTGAAATAAGGAGGAGGAAACTATGTCTTGAGAACATGGTCCAGCACCCCTACCGAGTTTCTTATCCCTCTTTTCCACCAGTAGCTGGTTGAGGCGTTCTTTGAGTTTGGTGCTCTCCCTCTCCTTCCTCTTGGCATCATGGCTGTACTGAGAGGCTCGGCTGGCGATGATGCTCTGGAGCTTCTGCTCCTGGGGTGTGTTCATTAGGGAGAAAACATTTTGAAACGGGGAAGTACTACCTGAACTTGTCCAACATGAACACAATTTTTCTGTTGCATAATGCTTTGCTACGGTGTGCCCTACTGAACACGACCCTGGTTTGACAGGCTCACACACACCGAATCTACATTTCCCGTGGATGATTGCAGTTACAAGCATATCATTAAATATACAGTGTAATGATTAACAATTTTATTACAAAGTCTACCTCATCTTTTTCGGTTTTAAGGCAGTTCTGCAGAGTCTTGATTTTGAGTTGCAGCTGCCTCTCTGCCTCGTGCAGTCCCGACGTCTCTCTTTTAGAGAGCTCCAGCTGATCCTGGGAACAAACACAAATGTACATGTAATGTCAACATTATATAGTCTAGTGTATGCGAATGTGCTCACCTTGACTAAGACTATAAGTTCTCCTATAAGCGGTAAGCAAGCACCTTTCACCCAAGGACAATGTACTGTACATAGGAAACGTAGTAAAATGAGTGTCAGTGTTGTTGTGGTAAACCCCCGTCTCAGTGTTTCTCCTATCATTCTATAGGCGCCCCAACCTAGCTTTCTATTGACAATATGCACCCTGTCTGGAAAACGATGTATGGGAAAGACTGCCTGACCTTAAGTCTGGAGTTGGTGATCTGCAGGTGCTCCAGGGCGCTGGAGCTCTTAAGACTCTCCGCCTCCTGCTCCTGCCGGCTGCGTTGGCTGCGACGCTGCATCTGGAGCAGCTCATACATGCCGTTCAGGGCTGGCACAGTTTTCAGCCCCCCGCTTACCTCTGGTGAGCTGGCCTCAATACATGCAGAGGAGAACCCCAGAGAGTCCATCTCCTGTACAAGGCCCCAAAAAGAGGGCAGACAAATAGGTTGGCACTCAGAGGATTCAGTGCATGAGATAAATGAAGCTTCAGATACACAAAACCTCAAATCAAGTAGTGAAGAAGAATAGTGATACCTGGCTATATAAACAAGCAAGCAGCACATTATACAATGCTACCTTCAGAGTATTGGGAAAGTATTGATATTCTAAATGTAACCTAAATAATAGCCATTTCAATGGTGCAGTACCTGATTGATGTAAGAGATACACCGGGGAACATTGTCCTCAGTGCAGAAGGCACTTAACACATTGTAGGAACTCTTGGACAGTGGCATGGTGGAGGAGTGCATTGTAGGAAGGTTGTTATGATGCCACGAGGGGGACATCGTCATTCTTGCTATGCCGGAGAGCTCATGGTTTTCTAAACATAGTAGGGAAATGGAGAGAACAACCAATTGATACATTAAGAGTTGACTCAGACTGGCTGACTAAGAGGTTTAAAACAAAAATGCATCCCATAAAATCAAACAATTTCCCCCCCCAGACACCATTTGAATTAACTTACCTATTGATGGCTCTATAGTTGCTGTAGTCCACCAGTCTTCCATGCCAACACAGCGTCAAGATAGTAGGGAGATCATCTGAGAGAGACCAACTGGAGGCATCCCTCACTGGAACAGAATCCTGAAATAGAGCATCAAGCAGCAAGCCAATGATATAAGCGTCTAATGCAGGATAATCTGGGTCGATTCTTCAACACCATGCAGGATTAACCGTCATCTGTGTGACGTGCCGGCATGGGACAGGCTTTCAGGCCTTGGCTGTTACACTGGACTGTAGTAGAGTGATACTTTGAGCTTGAGTAAAGAGGGTTTGCATGTTAACTCAATCAAATTTTATTCGTCACATACACATGGTTAGCAGATGTTAATGCGAGTGTAGCGAAATGCTTGTGCTTCTAGTTCCGACCATGCAATAATATCTAACAAGTAATCTAACAATTTCACAACAACTACCTTATACACACACACACACACGTAAAGGAATGAATAAGAATATGTACATAAAAATATATGAATGAGCAACGGCCAAACAGCATAGGCAAGATGCAGTAGATGGTATAGAGTACAGTATATACATATGAGATGAGTAATGTAGGGTATGTAAACATTATATAAAGTGGCATTGTTTAAAGTGGCTAGTGATACATTTATTACATACATTTTTTCATTATTAAAGTGGCTAGAGATGAGTCAGTATGTTGGCAGCAGCCACTCAATGTTAGTGATGGCTGTTTAACAGTCTGATGGCCTTGAGACAGAAGCTGTTTTTCAGTCTCTTGGTCCCCGCTTTGATGCACCTGTACTGACCTCGCCTTCTGGATGATAGCGGGGTGAACAGGCAGTGGCTCGGGTGGTTGTTGTCTCTGATGATCTTTTTGGCCTTCCTGTGACATCGGGTGGTATAGGTGTCCTGGAGGGCAGGTAGTTTGCCCCCAGTGATGCGTTGTGCAGACCTCACTACCCTCTGGAGAGCCTTACGGTTGTGTGCGGCGCAGTTGCCGTACCAGGCGGTGATACAGCCCGACAGGATGCTCTCGATTGTGCATCCGTAAAAATGTGTGTGTTTTTGGTGACAAGCCAAATTTCTTCAGCCTCCTGAGGTTGATGAGGCGCTGCTGCGCCTTCTTCACCACGCTGTGGACCATTTCAGTTTGTCTGTGATGTGTACGCCGAGGAACTTAACTTTACACCTTCTCCACTACTGTCCCGTCGATGTGGAGAGGGGGGTGCTCCCTCGGCTGTTTCCTTAAGTCCACAATCATCTCCTTTGTTTTGTTGACATTGAGTGTGAGGTTATTTTCCTGACACCACACTCCAAGGTCCCTCACCTCCTCCCTGTAGGCCATCTCATCATTGTTGGTAATCAAGCCTACCACTGTAGTGTCTTCTGCAAACTTGATGATTGAGTTGGAGGCGTGCGTGGCCACACAGTCATGGATGAACAGGGAGTACAGGAGAGGGCTGAGAATGCACCGTTGTGGGGCCCCAGTGTTGAGGATCAGTGGGGTGGAGATGTTGTTACCTACCCTCACCACCTGGGGGCGGCCCATCAGGAAGTCCAGGACGCAGTTGCACAGGGCGTGGTCAAGACCCAGGGTCTCGAGCTTAATAATTAGTTTGGAGGGTATTATGGTGTTAAATGCTGAGCGGTAGTCGATGAATAGCATTCTTACATAGGTATTCCTCTTGTCCAGATGGGTTAGTGCAGTGTGATTGCGATTTTGTCGTCTGTGGACCTATTAGGGCAGTAAGCAAATTGGAGTGGGTCTAGGGTGTCAGGTAGGGTGGAAGTGATATGGTCCTTGACTACTCTCTAAAAGCACTTCATAATGACGGAAGTGAGTGCTACGGGGCAATAGTAATTTAGCTCAGTTACCGTAGCTTTCTTGGGAACAGGAACAATGGTGGCCCTCTTGAAGCATGTGGGAACAGCAGACTGGGATAAGGATTGATTGAATATGTCCGTAAACACACCAGCCAGCTGGTCTGCGCATGCTCCGAGGACCCGCTGGGGATGCCATCTGGCCCGGCAGCCTTGCGAGGGTTAACACGTTTAAGTGTTTTACTCACGTTGACTGCAGTGAAGGAGAGCCCGCAGGTTTTGGTAGCGGGCCGTGTCAGTGGCACTGTATTGTCCTCAAAGCGAGCAAAGAAGTTGTTTAGTTTGTCTGAGAGCAAGATATCGTGGTCTGCGACGTGGCTGGTTTTCCTTTTGTAGTCCGTGATTGACTGTAGACCCTGCCACATACCTCGTGTCTGAGCCGTTGAATTGCGACTCTACTTTGTCTCTATACTGACGCTTAGCTTGTTTGATTGCCTTGGAGGGAATAGCTAGACTGTTTGTATTCGGTCATGTTTCCAGTCACCTTGCCCTGATTAAAAGCAGCGGTTTGCGCTTTCAGTTTTTTGCGAATGCTGCCATCAATCCACGGTTTCTGGTTGGGGAAAATTTTAATAGACGCTGTGGGTACAACATCACCGATGCACTTGCTAATAAACTCGCTCACCGAATCAGCGTATTCAGCAATGTTATTGTCCGACGCTATGCGGAACATATCCCAGTCCACGTGATCGAAGCTATTTTGAAGCGTGGAATCCGATTGGTCGGACCAGCGTTGAACAGACCCGAGCGCTTTCTGTTTTAGTTTCTGTCTATAGGCTGGGAGCAACAAAATGGAGTCGTGGTCAGATTTTACAAAAGGAGGGAGGGGGAGGGCTTTATATGTGTCGCGGAAGTTAGAATAACAATGATCCAGGGTTTGGCCAGCCGGGGTTGCGCATTCAATATGCTGATAAAATTTAGGGAGCCTCGTTTTCAGATAAGCCTTGTTAAAATCCCCAGCAACAATAAATGCAGCCTCAGGATGTGGTTTCCAGTTTACATATAGTCAAATTAAGTTATTTCAGGGCCGCGATGTGTCTGCTTGGGGGGATATACACGACTGATTATAATCGAAGAGAATTCTCTTGGTAGATAATGCGGTCGGCATTTGATTGTGAGGAATTCTAGGTCAGGTGAACAAAAAGACTTGAGTTCCTGTATGTTGTTATGATCACACCATGTCTCGTTAATCATAAGGCATACACCCCCGCCCTTCTTACCAGAGATGTTTGTTTCTGTCGGCGCGATGCGTGAAGAAGCCAGGTGGCTCTACCGACTCTGATGACGTATCCCGAGTGAGCCGTATTTCCGTGAAACAAAGAACGTTACAATCTCTGATGTCTCTCTGGAAGGCAACCCTTGCTCGGATTTAGTCTACCTTGTTGTCAAGAGACTGGACATCGGCGAGTAGTATGCTCGGGAGCGGTGTTGCGATGTGCCCGTCTACGGAGAAGACTGCTCCGTCTGCGGCGCCGTTGTTTTGGGGTCGCCGGCTGGGATCCGATCCATTGTCCTGGGTGGTGTACCAAGCAGAGGATCCGCTTCAGGAAAGTCATATTCCTGGTCGTAATGTTGGTGAGTTGACGTTGCTCTTATATCCAATAGTTCCTCCCGACTGTATGTAATAAAACCTAAGATTTCCTGGGGTAACAATGTAAGACATATACTGCATAGTTTCCTAGGAACGCGAAGCGAGGCGACCATCTCTGGGCCGGTGCGTGACTGTATGCCAGAGGGAGGCTTTTAGGCACACACACACCTGTGTGATGTGTGCAAGGTTTAACAATGTCACGGAATTCAAAATGCTAAGATAGTTTGAAAAAAAGAAAAGAAAAAGGCTTTAACAATAGACAACTGCAGACACATTATTCAAGTGGGCCTCAGTATGATCCTTCCATTGGTCAGATCCCTTTGACTATAATATGATCCTAAGACTTTCCTGGTGCAACAAGCTGAATCACATTCTACACTCATAACAACACTTTAAAAATAGGCCCCTGGTACAGTTATTGTGCTCTGTTTAAACATGGTGTGCATTCCATTGTAGACTTAAGTATAGTAGACCGGACTGTTTTGATAGCCTTGGGCAACACGTGATCAGTGGCATGTATTTGTGGATGCCAAGGGAAATATTTCACAAATATTTGACCAATAAAAGTGTTTTCATAATTTTCCATCAATTAACAAGTGGCTGAATCTCACCAGAGAAATTAACCGCACGAGGGAAACAGCACCCCTCTGTCTCAGTATGTGTAGCCTGTGTATCTAATGCTGTCTGGACAAAAATAGTGACATTGCAGCTGTAGAATTTGATTGATTGATGCCAGCAAGCATTTGGCTTCCCTTGATACATTTTTAAAATAAAAGAATCAGCATTGAGCTGAGCTCAACTGTGGGTTGTCCAGGTGCAGCAAAACACCCCCCCCCCCCCAAGGGAGGACAGTTTGTATATGGTTTCACACCAATCAAATCCTAAGCAAAACGTAATTTTAGTTTCTGGTCTACTTGTGTTGATATCCTAGGCTAGCCAGCATTTTAGCTAGCCTATGATTACAAAAATCGTACTGTATTACAAAGCCATAAACCGTCTTGCCAACATGAGAGGATGGCATTGGCGTTCAACTAGTTTACAAGTAGGCACGCACACACACACACACACAGAGACAGAGACCAGTACCATGGACAGCCACATGATATTTAGCAACAATGGACTGAATTGTTTTGGTCTCAAAGTTTGTTTTCAGTGTACTAAACTAAGCATATATAACCTTGTTGATTTGATCATGTTTAAAGGTTTAAAGTTGAAATGGTGCTAAATTATTATTATTTTTAGTACAATTTCATTCAAACCCGGACGACGCCGGGCGAATTGTCCTCCGCCCTAAGAGACTCCCAATCACGGCCGGATGTGATACAGCCTGGATTCGAAACAGGTACACTGAGATGCAGTGCCTTAGACCACTGCGCCACTCGGGAGCCCAATAGCAGAGGCTGTACCAAATTCCTTAAAATGACGTTGAGGCGGCTTATGGTAGAGAACATTAAATTATCTGGAAACAGCTCTGGTGGACATTCCTGCAGTCAGCAGGCCAATTGCACACTCCATCAAAACTTGAGACTTCTGTGGCATTGTGTTGTATGACAAAACTGCACATTTTAGGGTGGCCTTTAATTGTCCCCAGCACAAGGTGAAACTGTGTAATGATCATGCCACACCTGTCTGGTGGATGGATTATCTTGGCAAAGTAGAAATTCTCACTAACAGGGTTGTAAACAAATTTCAGCAAAACATTTTGAGAAATAAGATTTTTATGCATATACAACATTTCTGGGATCTTTTATTTCAGCTCATGAGGATCAACACTACATGTGTTTATATTTTTGTTCATTGTATAACTATTTATGACATACAATATTTGCTTTGTGGACTTCACAGAACATATGTTGCTCGCCGGTTTTGTGATAAAACAAACGTATTTGTTGAATTTATTCAACCACTGACTTATTTACATGCCTTATTGTTTATCACGGTGATGTATGTTCAAATGGGATCAAACACAATTATCACAACATAGGTTGTAATATGGCTTTTATACTGGCTTGGCTTCCTCAGTGATTTTACCCACACACCGCTGCTGCATGTGATCGCACCTGAGTAGAAGGTAAATCGAGCCACAGTGGCAGTAGCTATGTGGTGTCCTTATCCATTTAACCAGGCTGCATAGGTCTCTTATCTGCACTCACACTAACTCCCATTTAAGTTTTCCCTATGTCACGCTTTAACCAAAACAGGGGAGTTACAGAGCAACATCCACTCACTGTGCCTCCATCTGAATTTAGCTTTGGGACACAACCAATGATTTTGGACACAACATTGAGAGTCTGTATTAGGGAGTCCAACCAATACAGACTCCCGACGTTACGTCCCAAAATACATTTGAATCCAATAAGAGCAGGCAACTGACAAGAAGCAAACATTTTAGTGTTGACAATATCAGACATTGTGTGAGTATACAGTTATAGCCTAACGTTAGTATCAACACACCAAACTATATATTTTAATCATTGTATTGAGATGCTGCAAGTGAGATCAATACACAGGAGGCTCAGTTGAAAACGTAGTCACACTCGCATGTAAACACTTAGCGAGATAACGTTAACTAGCTAGCAAATTAAGTTGGCGTTATCTAAAGTTTGATTAACGTTTGCTAAAAGTTAACTCTGTAAACTACTATTAACGTTCGCTAATCTGTTCCGTTGACGTTGTTGACCTGGCTGGTTTACCTAACTAGCCAGGTAGAAAACTACTACAGTATATATAGTTAACTGCTGGAGTACTAGTAGCTAGCTAGGTTTTGATGAAACGTTGCAAAATATTTTTGTAGCTAACTAGCTAGGACATGTCATGGCTGGATGCCGGCGTTAATTTAGTGTGGATACTCACTTGATTTCGGGTCCGACGTGGAGTGAGGAATTATATTGCTTAGCCTGCCTGCCAATTCAAGAAGGCTACAATAGTTCAATTTAAAAAATAAGTGAAATCCGTCTCTATCTAGCTATAGTTAGCTAACTAAGTAGTTCTTAGTTCTTAACCATGAATGCCAAATTAGCCCACATTGGCAAGGTACATTGTTTTTAAAGTTGGCTTCAAAACAAACACCACCGTCATTGGAGGGCGCGTTGTCAAGCAACCAGTATCAGTCCACTGTATTGGATCCGTCGTTCCTCTGACGGACTATTTATCCAAAGGTTAGGGCTATCTGTGATCCTTGGGAAGTCCCTACCCTAAACCCTGACTTTAACCCCTACACTAACCATATAACCCTAACCTTAACGTCATTGTAAATAAGGCCGTCATTGTAAATAAGAATGTGTTCTTAACTGACTTGCCAAGTTAAATAAAATGAAAATTTAAAAAAAAATCCCTTACCTTTAACGTTTTAAATGTCAACTTCAATGGGGTGACGTCAGATTTGGACGTCCTACGGACATTTTGCAAATTAGGAATGCTGTCAGGTGCATTTATCCTACCCATGAGTGATTATACATTATATATACAAAAGTATGTGGCCACCCCTTCAAATTAGTGGATTCGGCTATTTCAGCTGTTGCTGACAGGCGTATAAAATGTAGTACACAGCCATGCAATCTCCAAACATTGGCAGTAGAATGGCCTTACATGAAGAGCTCTGTGACTTTCAACGTGGCACCGCCGTAGGATGGCATCTTTCCAACAAGTCAGTTAATTGAATTTCTGCTCTGCTAGAGTTGCCCCGGTAAACTGTAAGTGCTGTTATTGTGAAATGGAAACATCTAGGAGCAACAACAGCTCAGCTGCGAAGTGGTAGGCCACACAAACTCCCAGAACGGGACTGCCGAGTGCTGAAGCACGTAGCGGTATAAATCGTCTGTCCTCGGTTGCAACACTCACCACAGAGTTCCAAACGGCCTCTGGAAGCAACGTCAGCACAATAACTGTTTGTCGGGAGCTTCAAGAAATGGGTTTCCATGGCCGAGTAGCCGCACACAAGCTTAAGATTACCATGCGCAATGCCAAGCGTAGGCTGGAGTGGTGTAAAGGCTCTGGAGCAGTGGTAACACGTTCTCTGGAGTGATGAATCCCGCTTCACCATCTGGGAGTCCGAGTGATGAATCTGGGTTTGGCGGATGCCAAGAGAACCCTACCTGCCCCAATGCATAGTGCCAACTGTAATATATGCACGCAGTCAATGTGCGTGCATTTATTAAAACTCCAGATTCTTCTCCCTTTACCATATATATATATATTTTTTTTTAAAGCTATCTATACCATATTATTATCCTCTCGTTCAGAACACTTGAGGCTATCACAAAAAAATACAAATTCATGAAATGGTGTGCTCTTGTACCTTTGTCGACCTATCGGTCTATGTCAAAGATGTAGTTGCCAGGAGAGATGCTGCGTTTCCTGTAGAATTCCTGAGGGTCAGAGGGGTGTACTCCCCCTCTATCTTCTCATATGCATGGTTCCCTGCTGTCAGGTTCTGCAGGTTTATGAACTGAAAATAGGAAAATAGTGTATAGTGAGACATGATATGATTAACATATCATGCCCCAAGGGTCAATACTGGGGCCCCTCCTGTTCAGCCTGTACATTAATGATCTGCCTTCTGTCTGTACTGGGTCTGAAGTTCAAATGTATGCAGATGATACAGTGATATATGTGCATGCAAAGAGCAATCAACAAGCTACACAAGAACTCACTACTGTAATGGTCCAGGTTACAAAGTGGCTCAGTGACTCGTGTTTGCATCTCAATGTGCATGTTCTTCACAAAGAGGGCAACCGATGCTACTGAGCCAGATGTCTATGTGTCAGGGGAGAAGCTCCAGGTGGTATCTGATTTTAAGTACCTTGGCATCATACTTGATTCCAAGCTCTCTTTTAAAAAGTAGGTGAAAAGGGTCATTCAAATAACCAAATTCAACCTAGCTAATTTATGATTTATACGAAATTGTTTGACTACAGAGGTAGCAAAACTGTACTTCAAATCTTTGATACTCCCCCACTTAAACATACTGCTTGCCTAGTTGGGCCCAAGCTTGCTGTACAACATTAAAACCCATTCAGTCTGTCTACAAACAGGCTCTCTGTCACGACTTCCACCGAAGGTGGCTCCTCTCCCTGTTCGGGCGGTGCTTGGCGGTCGTCGTCGCCGCCCTACTAGCTGCCAACGGTCCATTTGTCCTTTTTGTTTGTGTCTGTCTGTTTTGTTTACACCTGTGTCCTATTAGTTGATTTCGGTGGGTTTTTTAACCTCCGCTGCCTGCTAGTCTTTGTGCGGGATTGTTTTGCTGTGGTTACTTTGTTAGGGGTGCGTGTCTGCACCACGGGGATTTCTTTTCTCACGGCAGTTGTACGGTTTTGGAAGGTGGTTAGGAGTAGAGGTTTCTCCTCCGTGTGTAACGTTAGCATTTATTTCCCTGTGTGTGGCGACCTCGTTTGGGCATGTTCCCCCCCATGTTGTTGTTGAGTTGGGACTACTTAATAAACGATTGTGCCACTGGGACTTCCTTGCTCTCCTGCTCCTGATTCCTGCACCTCCCTCCTTATAGGAGGCACGCACTCTCAAAGTGCTTGATAGGAAGCCCAATAGCCATCATCACTGTTACACCCTCAGAAAGCATGAGCTCCTGAGTTGGGAATTTCTTGTGCATTACACCGACGCATGTCTTGTATTCAAGATCCTAAATGGCCTGGCTCCCCATCCACTCAGTACTGTTGTTAAACAGAAAACCCAAACATATCGCAGCAGCTCCACAAGGTCTGCCATGAGAGGTGACTGTATAGTTCCCTTAAGGAAAAGCACCTTTAGTCAATCTGCTTTCTCTGTGAGAGCTTCCCATGTCTGGAACACACTGCCATCAGACACACGTAACTGCACCATCTATCACACTTTCACAAAAAACATGAAGACATGGCTAAAGGCCAATCAGATTTGTGAACATAATCCCTAGCTGTGTATTGCCGCTTTCCATGTCTGTAGCTTGTGAGGTGTGGAAACACTTTGTTGCTTTTATGGATTTTGTCTTGTTGCTTTTTGTGCTATGTTGTTCTGTCTGCATGCTATGTCTTGCTTGTCCTATGTTGCTCTGTGTGTGCTCACTGCTCATTGATTGTCTGTCCCTGTAAAAATAAAAAAAATAAAAAATAAACTCAACTCAACATATACAAACATGTTCTTGGCCAGATTTGTTTCAGGTGATGCAAATGAGGAAACGTACTA
This sequence comes from Salvelinus alpinus, assembly GCF_045679555.1. NCBI lineage: Eukaryota > Metazoa > Chordata > Actinopteri > Salmoniformes > Salmonidae > Salvelinus > Salvelinus alpinus. Next base: position 20,814,039 of record NC_092108.1, on the reverse strand, counting down.
TGTTGTGTTCATTTAATTTCTGCTCTGCTAGAGCTGCCCCTGTAAACTGTAAGTGCTGTTATTCTGAAATGGAACCATCTAGGAGCAACAGCAGTTCAGCTGCGAAGTGGTAGGCCACACAAACTCACAGAACGGGACTGCCGAGTGCTGAATTCTGTCCTTGGTTGCAACACTCACCACAGAGTTCCAAACTGCCTCTGGGTGCATATTTTACAGTTTCACTATAAACAACACTATAAACAACACCTTGCTCCACTGTTTGATAGGTCCCACATGACTGTGTAATTGATGTAGATGACACATTGGTGAATAAACTACAGTATGCTTTAAATACTGCACTGTAATCTGCAGAAGACAATTAATCTACACTGGCAGTCAACGAACAGTGGGAAATACTTCACTGGCTTTAGGTAAATTGAAGTCTACATTACGCTATCGATGATGCAATAGAGGTGGTCATATACATCTGTTTTGGTGTACATGGCATATCTGTCCACAGGCTGATCCTTATGTTCTTTCAAGAAGAGGTGTTTAAACACCATCAGGTTTTCCTCTTTGAAGGTCTCCATCATCTCGTTACTCAATCCAAAAGATGCAGAGGAAAACAAACATGTAATAGATACATAAATGAATTCTGCATAACACAAACCATTTCAGATTATATTTGATTTAAAAATAAAAAAAATTATACATGCTCATTCTAGGAACATCCATAATAGTGAAATCCCACTTTATTGCCCCACAGTTTTAAGTTTGAATTTTGTATTTCACATGCACAAGTACAGTGAAATGGCTTTCTTGGAAGCTTTAACCCCAACAATGCAGTAATCAATAACAATGTAGTACTAAAAATAACAAGGTAGAACAAAAACACACAAGTTATAAAAATAAGAATAAGAAGAACAGGATAAAGTAAGTAAGCATACTATATACAAGGTCAGTTCCAGTACCATATTTACAATGAGCAGGGATACTGGATCAATAGAGGTAGATATGTATAGGGGTAAGGTGACTAGGCATCAGGATATATGATAAACAGAGTAGCAGCAGCGCATATGAAGATTGTATGGGAGTGGGTGTTTCAGTATAAATGTATGTGGATATTATATGTGTGTGAGCAAATGGTTGTGTGAGTTTTTGTATGTGTGTTGGAATATCAGTGTGTGTAGTGCAAAAATCTCTGAAGTTGGAGACTTTTATCTCCCTCAACAACTTTAAAAATCTGCTATCCGAGCAGCTAACCGATCGCTGCAGCTGTACATAGTCCATCTGTAAACTACCCACCCAATTTACCTACCTCACCCCCCATACTGCTTTTATTTATTTACTTTTCTGCTCTTTTGCACACCAGTATCTCTTCTTGCACATGATCATCTGATGATTTATCACTCCAGTGTTAATCTGCTAAATTGTAATTATTTGATTTATTGCCTACCTCATGCCTTTTGCACACATTGTATATAGATTCTCTTTTTTTTCTACCATGTTATTGACTTGTTTATTGTTTACTCCATGTGTAACTCTGTGTTGTCTGTTCACACTGCTATGCTTTATCTTGGCCAGGTCGCAGTTGCAAATGAGAACTTGTTCTCAACTAGCCTACCTGGTTAAATAAAGGTGAAATAAAAATAAAAAAATAAAAAAGTGTGTAGGGCCCTGTGAGTGTGCATAGAGACAGTGCAAAAAATAAAGAGTGCGTAGGCTGTCTCATTGTCGCCGGTGATCAGGCCTAACACTGTCGTGTCGTCAGCAAACTTGACAATGGAGTTGGAGTCGTGCGTGGCCACGCAGTTATGGGTGAACAGGGAGTACAGGAGGGGAATAAGCACACACCCCTGTGGGGCCCCTGTGTTGAGGGTCAGCGTGGCGGAGGTGATGTTGTCTACCCTCACCACCTAGGGTCGGCCTATCAGGAAGTCCAGGATCGTTGCAGAGGGAAGTGTTCAGTCCCAGGGACCTAAACTTGGTGAATAGCTTGGACGGGACAATAGTGTTGAACGCTGAGCTTGAGTCATGAACAGCATTCTCACATACTGTAGGTGTTCCTTTTGTCCAGGTGGGAAAGGGCAGTGTGGAGTGCAATAGAGATTGCATCATCTGTGGATCTGTTATGGCAGTATGCAAATTGGAGTGGGTCTAGGGTTTCTGGGATAATAGTGTTGATGTGAGCCATGACCAGCCTTTCAAAGCACTTCATGGCTACAGACTTGAGTGCTACGGGTCGGTAGTCATTTAGGCAGGTTACCTTAGTGTTCTTAGGCACAGGGACTGTGGTGGTCTGCTTAAAACATGTTGGTATTACAGACTCGGACAGGGAGAGGTTGAAAATGTCAGTGAAGACACTTGCCAGTTGGTCAGCGCATGCTCGCAGTACAGGTCCTGGTAATCCGTTTGGCCCTGCGGTCTTGTGAATGTTGACCTGTTAAAAGGTCTTACTCACATCGGCTGAGGAGAGCGTGATCACACAGTCGTCCGGAACAGCTGGTACTCTCATGCATGTTTCAGTGTTATTTGCCTCGAAGCGAGCATAGAAGTAGTTTAGCTCGTCTGGTAGGCTCGTGTCACTGGGAAGCTCTCGGCTGTGCTTCCCGTTGTAGTATGTAATGGTTTGCAAGCCCTGCCACATCCGACGAGCGTCGGAGCTGGTGTAGTACGATTCGATCTTAGTCCTGTATTGACACTTTGCCTGTTTGATGGTTCGGCGGCGGCATAGCGGGATTTCTTTTAAGCTTCCGGGTTAGAGTCCCGCTCCTTGAAAGCGGCAGCTCTAGCCTTTAGCTCAGTGCGGATGATGCCTGTAATCCTTGGCTTCTGGTTGGGGTATGTACGTACGGTCACTGTGGGGATGACGTCCTCGATGCACTTATTGATGAAGCCATTGACTGATGTGGTGTACTCCTCAATGCCATAGGAAGAATCCCGAAACATATTCCAGTCTGTGCTAGCAAAACATTCCTGTAGCTTAGCAACTGCTTCATCTGACCACTTTTTTATTGACCGAGTCACTGGTGCTTCCTGCTTTAATCAGGAGGATAGAATTATGTCCGGATTTGCCAAATGGAGGGCAATCGAGAGCTTTGTACGCGTCTCTGTGTGTGGAGTAAAGGTGGTCTAGAGTTCTTTTCCCCCTGGTTGCACATCCTGATAGAAATTTGCTTAAACAGATTTAAGTTTCCCTGCATTAAGTCCCCGGCCACTAGGCGCGCTGCCTCTGGGTGAGCGTTTTCCTGTTTGCTTATGGTGGAATACAGCTCATTGAGTGCAGTATTAGTGCCAGCATCGATCTGTGGTGGTATGTAGACAGCTACAAAAAATACAGATGAAAACTCTCTTGGTAGATAGTGTGGTCGACAGCTTATCATGAGATACTCTACCTCAGGCGAGCAAAACCTCGAAACATCCTTAGATATCGTGCACCAGCTGTTGTTTACATATATGCATAGTCCTCCACCCCTTGTCTTACCAGACACCGCTGTTCTATCCTGCTGATAGAGTGTATAACCCGTCAGCTGTATGTTGATAATGTCGTCGTTCAGCCACGACTCCATGAAGCATAAGATATTACAGTTTTTAATGTCCCGTTGGTAGTTTAATCTTCCTCATAGGTCGTCGATTTTATTTTCCAATGATTGCATGTTAGCTAGAAGAATGGAAGGCATGGGGGGTTTATTTGATCGCCTACGAATTCTCAGAAGGCAGCCCGACCTCCGTCCTCTTTTTCTTTGTCGTCTCTTCACGCAAATGACAGGGATTTGGGCCTGTTCCCCGGAAAGCAGTATGTCGATCACGTCGGGCTCATCGGACTCGTTAAAGGATAAAAAAGCTTCTGCCAGTTCGTGGTGAGTAACCGCTGTTCTAATGTCCAGAAGTTATTTTCTGTCATAAGAGACGGTAGCTGCAAAATTATGTACAAAATAAGTAAAAAAAATAAGTTGCGAAAAAACTAACATAAAAACACAATCGTTTAGGAGCACGTCAGCCATCTTCTCCGGTGCCACATACATAATGAAGCTGGTTGAGAGAATGCCAAGAATGTGCAAAGCTGTCATCAAGGCAAAGGGTGGCTACTTTGAAGAATCTCAAATCTAAAATATATTTTGATTTGTTTAACACTCTTTTTTCATAGTTTTGATGTCTTCACTATTCTACAATTTAAAAATAGCACAAATTAAGAAAAACCCTTGAATGAGTAGGTGTGTCCAAACTTTTGACTGGTACTGTATATAGGCTTTTTATACTCCGGACTCCGATATTACTCCTCTTAATATTTCTATATTACTTAATCCCATTATTTTACTTTTTAGATTTGTGTGTATTGTTGTGTATTGTTAGATATTACTACACAGTTGGAGCTAGGAACACAAGCATTTCGCAACACGAAAGAGTCCAAAAGGTACAGAACGGCAGGCACCTCTGCGGAGGTCATAGCGGTACTTCTTGTACTTGTTCCTGTCTTGAGCCGTAGCCTCAGGGTTGTCTGCGATAGCCCTGTTTACGTAGCCCTATCCTTTAGTTTAGCGCCAACCTCAGTGTTAATACAGGGCTTTTGATTGGGGAAGCAGCTGTAATAATAAATAAACAACATCTTCATCATTGTCTTCATCATCGTAACACTTTGATAGGTTATGCCTACTCAATTTCTTTTTACATAATTGGAATGGCGACGGTTTATTACTTACCTGTATTCCAGAGAAGCACCTGCCCACTCTATACAGAGCAGCTTGTTTAACATGTGAAAAATCGAATTTATTCTGTCAACATTGGACAGAACAGGGAAGGAGACACTCAATCACTGTGACTGTCATTCTCGAGCGGCATTCTGAGGTTTACCTGTTTTCCCAAAACAAAATTAAAGTTCTCTAATACAGTAGGCCTATGTTACTGATCAGCTTAAGTTTCATGCATGTAATTTCCTAATCTAATTGTCATAAAATCATAATGAAACTTCAGAAAATAAGGATAAAATCAAATTAAATCAATTTATATAGCCCTTCTTACATCAGCTGATATCTCAAAGTGCTGTACAGAAACCAAGCCTAAAACCCCAAACAGCAAGCAATGCAGGTGTAGAAGCACGGTGGCTAGGAAAAACTCCCTAGAAAGGCCGAAACCTAGGAAGAAACCTAGAGAGGAACCAGGCTATGAGGGGTGGCCAGTCCTCTTCTGGCTGTGCAGGGTGGAGATTATAACAGAACATGGCCAAGATGTTCAAATGTTCATAAATGACCAGCATGGTCAAATAATAATAATCACAGTAGTTGTCGAGGGTGCAACAAGTCAGCACCTCAGGAGTAAATGTCAGTTGGCTTTTCATAGCCGATCATTAAGAGTATCTCTACCGCTCCTGCTGTCTCTAGAGAGTTGAAAACAGCAGGTCTGGGACAGGTAGCATGTCCGGTGAACAGGTCAGGGTTCCATAACCGCAGGCAGAACAGTTGAAACTGGAGCAGCAGCACGGCCAGGTGGACTGGGGACAGCAAGGAGTCATCATGCCAGGTAGTCCTGAGGCATGGTCCTAGGGCTCAGGTCCGAGAGAAAGAAAGAGAGAATTAGAGAGAGCATACTTAAATTCACACAGGACACCGGATAAGACAGAAGTACTCCAGATATAACAGACTGACCCTAGCCCCCCGACACACAAACTACTGCAGCATAAATACTGGAGGCTGAGACAGGAGGGGTCAGGAGACACTGTGGCCCCATCCGATGATACCCCCGGACAGGGCCAAACAGGCAGGATATAACCCCACCCACTTTGCCAAAGCACAGCCCCCACACCACTAGAGGGATATCTTCTACTACCAATTTACCAACCTGAGACAAGGAAGAGTATAGCCCATAAAGATCTCCGCCACGGCACAACCCAAGGGGGGGCGCCAACCCAGACAGGAAGATCACGTCAGTGACGCACCCCTCCTAGGGACGGTATGGAAGAGCAGCAGTAAGCCAGTGACTCAGCCCCTGTAATAGGGTTAGAGGCAGAGAATCCCAGTGGAGGGGAACCGGCCAGGCAGAGACAGCAAGGGCGGTTCGTTGCTCCAGAGCCTTTCCGTTCACCTTCACACTCCTGGGCCAGACTACACTCAATCATATGACCTACTGAAGAGATGAGTCTTCAGTAAAGACTTAAAGGTTGAGACCGAGTCTGCGTCTCTCACATGGGTAGGCAGACCATTCCATAAAAATGGAGCTCTATAGGAGAAAGCCCTGCCTCCAGCTGTTTGCTTAGAAATTCTAGGGACAATTAGGAGGCCTGCGTCTTGTGACAGTAGCGTGCGTGTAGGTATGTACGGCAGGACCAAATCGGAAAGATAAGTAGGAGCAAGCCCATGTAATGCTTTGTAGGTTAGCAGTAAAACCTTGAAATCAGCCCTTGCCTTAACAGGAAGCCAATGTAGGGAGGCTAGCACTGGAGTAATATGATCAAATTTTTTGGTTCTAGTCAGGATTCTAGCAGCCGTATTTAGCACTAACTGAAGTTTATTTAGTGCTTTAGAATGTATTTCTGTGAGCCATCTTTAACAAACATCAATGAATCACACATTTTACAGGAAATGTCTCCTGTGTCTCATATTCCTTTGATTTATTTATAGAAGGCCTACATTTTCAAGATCTCAAATATAAAAAGTACTGGGACATCAATTATCAAAATAGCAGGTATTAAAGTTCACTTTCTGATAAGTAACACCGTTGTACCACATTACACATTCATGCCCTTTCACAATAAGAAAATGTATCTATAGTATAACAATACTCTAGTCTATAGAGTAAAAACATTAACCATTTCAGCGTAGGTCTACCACAGTTTGTGACTACAGTTTGTGTGCCTTAAAGCATATGCTGAACCATTAATTCCAGTGTTATGTGTCAATACAGAGAAGTTGTCTTCTGATGCTCTGGGCTCCTTACAAGGAAACATCTCTACTGTAGCTGCCATGGTGTGGCATGTTGATGCCAGTCTCTCATGAAGAACTCATACCCCCATAATTCATGGTGTGGCATGTTGATGCCAGTCTCTCATGAAGAACTCACACACCCATAATTCATAGGAAAGGAGATGAGCAGTAGTGTTGATGGAGAATGATGACCTACAACTTTAGTCCAAGTTCAGAATAAAGTGTACCTATATCTCAATCCGTCTCTCTGTGGGTAAGGGGCATCTTATGAAAGATGACTTGATAGGAGCAGAGTCAAATTCATGAAGGTACAGCTTATGATTGAGACATGATTAGTAAGTAGTTACTTGTATGGTTTCTTCATTGAATTCAAAATAAGCTTGTCCAGCTTTCTAATAACCCAGAGTATAATGTAAGGCATGTAATACACTTTACGAGTTGCTATTTGATTGATGTATCACTGAACTAAAACCCTTGAGAAAACACATAAACTGGTACAAACATACAAACAATAAAATTGAAGTGTGAATGTTTGTGATGAGTAATGATGTGGGAGACATTCCAGGGCAAGGGGCGGTCCTCAGTAAGATTTCGGTGGGGGCCGAGGCGAGAGGTCCCTGTATGATGTGGAAGTGGGGGTGATGGAGCGTGACCTCAGGGGCTGGAAGTTGGCGTCCCCTCCGCTGATCGCTGTGCTCCCGTGTGGTCCAGCATCCATGTTAGATAAGGCCTCCTGCGGCAGGTGGGGAGCCCCTGGGTCTCCAGGCCTGGGCAGTTTGGACGAGGCCTGGGATGAAGACACAACCATGCTATCCCCTCCCATGGATGATGACACCTCCTTCCCTTGGCTGGAGGCAGTGGGCAGGTTGAGGGATCTTAGTGCGTCAGAGGTGGATGGGCTCCCATCTCCGTTGTACGGCATGGTGGATGCCAGGTTGGTCTCATATGACAGCGTCCTGGACAGGTCTTTAGCAGCCCTGGATGTGTCCTGGGTTGGCAGGAAGCCCGAGGAGGAACTGGATGCCCCTGCTGTAGAGGACCCAAGGGAGATGGTCATGATAATGATTCTAAGACGGTGTTAGCACACTGAGCTAAAGCCTATTAGCTTAGGGAGCTAACACAAATATTCAGGTCTCATGCAAGATTACTCGTCCCTCAAGTGTGGTTCACTGCAGTACTTTCATTATATGAATTCAAACAAATTATAAAAAACAACACACCGTACCTCTGAGAGCCTCTATCCTCTCGTTCTTCACTTTCTGCACCTCATCGGTGATCTTGGTGATGATGAAGTTGAGGGTACGTCCTTGCTGGATGGACTCGACCAGGGCGTCCAGCCCCCGAGGGTTCTCAGCCAGGTAGTCCAGCAGCATGCCCGTCCGTTTACTCTGCGTGCTCCTGCAGCTGATCTCCTCTGTGTCGTCCCGCGTAAGGATCTTGCGCGAGCGCAGGTAGTCAAAATGGCGGTCGACCCGGATCTTGTCACAGAGGTACGGTCGCAGCCTCGTTAGGACCTGTACAGAGATGAGCAAGATGGAAACTGTGGGTGTTTTGTGTTGTGTTGAGGGTTGGGTTCTAGACAATCTGTATGTTGTATGGGGACATACTTTGTTAATATGTGTTTTATCAAGTGTGTGTGACCAGGGGACTGACTGCTGATGGCAATACTGTAACTGTACTGAAGGACAGGTAAACATGTCTGGACAAAGAATAATTAGAGGAAGGGTATGCCTTTGTTGATCATTATGAGAAAGGGGTTAGGTATATGCACATGCACATCACATCATTACTCAACTTTATTTACACTATACACACATTTAGGCTACTGTAAAAATTGGGTAGCCTATAGAGCATGGATGCTCAAACGTTTGGGCTTCGTACATAATCCGAGTTGTGGGCCACGGGCCGGACAAATATACATTGTTTATTTAGAATTATAAAAAGGTAAACAATAGCTTTTTTTAGGGTCTTGAAATAATACTTTTTTGAAAGTAATTACACTTCAAACATTATCCAATCGTAGCCATATAACTTGACACCTAAGAACACATTCTGATTACCAGTATTAAATATGTATTAAAACATTCACCATTGTTGTTTCCACGTAATTACAACCAAAAAGATATATGTGAAGATGTTGAATCATCGTGGAAAACTGATTGGATTTGAAATTTCATCTTTTCTTCACCCAACTTTTAACCTAAATCCAATGACATGGTGACATTTTTGTTGATTTCACATTGAATTCATGTTAGTTGACAACTCAACCAAATGTAAATCAAATCTAGACATTAAACTGACATCTGTGCCCAGTGGGAAGGCTTTGGGAGCCCTAAACTAGTGAGAGTGAGAGTGACTAACAAAATCTATGGAGGCCCACTGGAGGTCAGGGCCCGTCAGTAATTTGGCCACTACAAGGTTTAGAGGGATGGCTACACTAACTTACCTAGCAATCTATAACATGTTAGATGATATGGGCTAATTGATTTGACTGTATGTGACTGAATTAACAAGAGGAACATTTCTAATGAACTACCAAATTTCGAAATTGCATGTTGTGTGTTCTAATATGATATCTCTCAACATTAAGTTGAGACCCTGACTGACTTCCTAAAAATAAATAAAATAAAACATTTGGACTCTGTGTCCCCCTAGTGCCCTGGTTTGGTCGGCCCTGCTAGGGTGGGGCATAAGTTGGTTACTTTCACTTCTTCATTTTGCGCATTTCTACATTTAAAGTTCCCATCTCTATAAGTTAACAACATTCTGGCAAATCATTATTGTAAAACAGACTCCCTGACAGTTGAATTGTTAGTCAGACAAATAGGCAACTTACCTCCTTTTTAATATCTGCCATTTCATCTTCTGTCAGGTGAGGAACATCCATTCTACCTACCCAACCGAAGCCAAGGTGTCAAATTCAAGTCTTCTGGGTACTTTCAGAAAATAAAAAGGCACACCATAAAGACTTACATCAAAAGATAGGCTCCCGTCCACGAATATTATATTTTCCAGTGTGTAACTCTAATAACCTATATTTGCGGATACAAAACAAAAGCTTCGACTGCCCCAGTACACGAACGTTTCTCATCAGGGGAACCGCTGCAAATTATTACTTCCTGATTCCATGAACGGGTTTACCCAAATCATGTGCGGGCAAGTGAACAATGAGTGAGTGCTTTTCATTCAATAACGCTACCTGTACTAGCACACCACCAGTTAATTCCCCTGGTGATAAACCACATATTCCAGTGTTCAAATAATGTAATGTAATTACCATAAAAATTTATGTGCGGTTCAATTTAATTAATTATTTAATTACCATTATATTTTTTACTAAACACTTGCAAAAAATAAATAAATAGAATGTTCTTTCATAAAGAGACCTTGGGATGGGGCTATAACACTAAGCAATAGGCTATCATATCAGTGCCACTGAGGCAAGTAGGGGTGTACTCACTTTTGTTGCCAGCGGTTTAGACATTAATGGCTGTGTGTTGAGTTACTTTGAGGGGACAGCAAATTTACACTGTTATACAAGCTGTACACTGACTACTTTACATTGTAGCAAAGTGTCATTTCTTCAGTGTTGTCACATGAAAAGATATACTCAAATATTTACAAAAATGTGAGGGGTGTACTCACTTTTGTGATATACCGTAAATACTGTACATCTACCAAAGAAAGGTTTGTTAATTGCTCACTTCAATATATGCAGTTTAAGGAACAAAATTCATGAAATATGTTGTCTAGTGCAGTCAAACAATATTCATGTATTGGCAATATCAGAGACTCACTTGGACTCTTCTTTTGAGGATGCTGAGATCTCTATACATGGAGACAATATGTTCAGGAGGGACAGAAATAGATATGGAGGTGGTGTTGCTGTTTACATCCAGAGTCATATTACAGCAAAACAACATAAGGACTTGATGTTGAATGGATTAGAGGCGCTATGGGTACAGGTGGATTTACCACATTTGAAACCTATACTAGTTGGTTGCTGCTATAGGCCACCTAGTGCTGATGTCAAATATCTTGATGTAATTTGCGAAATGTTGGATAAGGTATCTGATGAAAATAGGGAAATATATTTTTTGGGAGATATGAATATTGATTTTTTAAACACCAACTGTCCAATGAGAAAGAAACGTATTTCTGTTGCCAGTGTATGTAACATGACCCAAGTTATGACATTACCAACGAGAACGTTCACTAATAGGTCCGGTATCACATCATCAACTTGTATCGATCACATTTTTACTAACATGGCTGAACATTGTTCTAAAGCTATATCAGTGGCACTAGGTTGCAGTGATCATAATTTGGTTGCACTCACTAGGAAAACTAAAATACCAAAGGCTGGCCCTAAAATAATCTACCGCAGGTCCTACACATGGTTCAATCAGGACTCATTTGTGGATGAGATTAAGAATGTGCAATGGTTAGAAGTGTGTAGTAAGGATGATCCTGAAATATCACTAAGTTTGGGTGCCCCGTGGATTGATGATGAGCTGAGAAATGTAATGATTCAATGTTATGATGCCAAAAAAGTAGCAGATAAATCTGGCACTCTGTTTGATAAGCAAAGTTATTGTAAATTAAGAAATCTTGTGACCAAGCTAAACAAAGGAAAGACGGGATTCTATCAGCACAAAATTTATAGAGTAAAGGGTGATGGGAAAAAGCTGTAGAGAACGTTGAAGCCTATTATGGGTAGGAATTCGAACATGTCCCCCTCTTTTGTTGAATCAGAGGGTATATTTATTACAAAACCACATGACGTCGCAAGCTACTTTAATGAATATTTTACAGGCAAAGTGGACAAGTTGAGGAATGCTATGATTCCAACTGATGGCTCCATGTCATATACCCTTATAAAATATTGTATCATGAAGGAGAGGCATTGCATGTTTGAATTTCATCAAGTAGAAAGGGAAGAGGTAGAAAGGATGCTGTTGTCTCTTTTGGATGACAAGTCACCTGGTACAGATAATCTAGACACCAAATTGCTTAGTTACAGCTAACCAAATATCTACCCCAATCGCTCATATTTTTAACAAGTGCTTGATGTATGGAGTGTGCCCAGAAGTCTGGAAAGAGTCAAAAGGTTATTTCACTACCTAAGGATAAAACATTTGCATTCACTGGTCCTAATAGTCATCCTATAAGCTTGCTGCCTGTGTTCAGTCAATTATTGGAAAAAATTGTATCTGTACAAATCAAGGATTATTTCTCATGTAATGGTCTGATAACGGGTTTCCAGCATGCATACAAAGAAGGGCATTCTACGAGTACGGCCTTAGCACAAATGACAGATGATTGGTTAAAGAGTATGGATGACAGGAAGTTAGTTGGTGCAGTGTTGCTAGATTTCAGTGCTGCTTTTGATGTAATTGATCATGAACTGTTACTAGGTAAACTCAAATGTTATGGTTTTAAGTCTGCAGCTCTATCCTGGATGGAAAGCTATCTATCCAGAAGGCAAAAAGTGTTCTTTAAATGGTAGCTTTTCAAACAGTAAAGATATACACTGTGGTGTTCCTTAAGGAAGTTGCCTAGGCCCACTTCTCTATCTTTACTAATGATTTACCTTCAGTAATGAACAAAGCAAGAGTGGTCATGTATGCTGATGACTCTACAATGTATAGCGCAGCATCAGAATGTAATGAGCTAACAGATGTACTGAGCAGTAAACTAAGAATGGGGTCTGAGTGGGTTGATATGAACAAATTGGTGTTGAACATTTCTAAAACTAAATGTATTGTATTTGGTTCAAGATATATGCTTGTTGATGATCCTCAATTGAATTTTGTCTATAAATAGAACGCATGGAGAGCAAGTGAAAAAAACGAAACTAATAGGCGTCATGTTGGACGCAGCTTTATCATGGTCCGAACATATAGATAATATTGTTATTATGATGGGTAAGGGAATTGCAGTCACAAGAAAATGTTCAGAGTATGTAACATTTAGCACACTGAATCAGGTGATTCAATCCTTGGTCCTATCACACTTAGAGTACTGTCCAGTTATATGGTCATCTGCAGCAAAGAAAGATATAAAAAAGCTCCAAATGGCTCAAAACAGGGCTGCCAGATTAGCTCTTCGTTGCTCTAACTGTATGAATATTATCCAAATGCATCAGAATCTCTCATGGCTTCATGTCAAAAACAAATTACTATCTAGTCTTTTGATTTTCTTTAGGAATGTTATATTTTTCAAAAAACCAAAGTATTTTTCAGTCCAGTTAGTACATTCTTGCAACACGCATAACCACCAAACCAGACAGGCAAATTCAGTGCAGCTAAAACAACCCCAAGCCAAGGACAAATCGCCTTAAATCTACAGCTTTATATGGAGCCGATAGACCATATGCGATAGACCATATGACTGGACTGGAAATAGAAAGCATCAATTGAATGTTAAATGTGTTTCCTGTCAGGTATTTTAATTATCTGTATTGTCTAATTGTTGAATGTTTGTGAAGTCTTGATTGTGGTTGTTTGTTAATTGGTGTTGGACCCCAGAAAGATTAGCTAGCATTATGGCATTAGCTTATGGGGATCCTAATAAAATATTACAAGTACAGTACAGGCTTGGTTTGAAAATATGTTCCTCCATGACATGAGAGCAGTACAGTTTACAGTCCTCACAGGAACAAGCCAGGCAAGGGTTATAAAATAGTGAACAAAATAAACTCCCTCAAAACACAACTAGCTCTCTTCTCTGTGTTAGGAAACAGCCTAGAGACCAGACTGTATTGTGATTAGCAGCATGTGTTTAGCGGCAGACCATGTTTACTGACGAGTCAGCAATCGGGAATGTCAGACCAGACGAACACTATGTTCCTGTTCTGAGTGCCCATTGCATGCAGCGAAAGGAAAGGGACCCAAAACGAGGAAAACTCATTTATAGAAATGATGTAATAAAACTAGATTTGCAATCACATCATGAAAACGGACGCAAAGCCACTACAGACATTCCTGTGTACCTTATAAAAGGTGTCAGTCAGACCCATAAAAATGTTCAGTATTTTCAAGCCACCTTCTCACTACCTACGGTCCAGTGGCATGAGGGAGGATTATTTATTTTTTGATGCGCATGCCCTTATTTCTATTACAGCATATTGGATGACTGTCATTCATTTTCCATTCACCCAACTTAATGTAACATCGATAGGTTTAAGCTACTTCATGATACTCACATGTTCCCTATACCCATAATGAGGTTGCTACAACCTAGCCTATGAATGAAAGTTTACAACGTAGGTGCACAGGTTGAGAGAGATTTAAGTAATCAAGGTGACAGACATTGACACATTCAATAACACCTTGCACAATCTGCCTTGGATCTAGTTGATCTAGGGTGTCATTAGTCCACAGTTGCAAACAAGAGTTTCTATTGGACAAATTCAGGTATGTTTATCCCCGTTTCGCTCCGTTTGCTTCCGTTTAATAAATGTTTTTCAACAAAATCGGAGGAATGAATACACCCCTGATCACATGTAAACACAGCTCACTTTCATAGCAGCCACATACAAACAGCATAATCCCTTTGATTATTGGATAATTCCTTCTCACATCAATGCGCCCTCCTCTCACCTTTTCCCTTCGCTTGTGGACTTCAGTGCACAACACGTCAGCTGACTGTGACCTGGCAGAAAACCTTTCCAAGCCAAACCTTCATATCATAACCGCTACACACAGCCTACATCGTTGTCACCACATTAGCTCACATCAAGTCAGCATAGCTATTAGAACTAGCACGTTAGTAAACCTGCTACAATCATGCAGTACAGTGTACAGTTGGCAAGCAGTTTAGCAGCTACCCTGGCGGGCCCCGGTGCCAATAAATTAATAAAACCAAAAGCTTACGTTGACTTGGAAGAGTTCCAATGTTGGATAGCCATAGCCAGCTAGGTAACATAGCATCGCTCTCTGTTTGAGCAAGCTAAACTAGTTAGCTGCATTTGCAAGCTAAGTAAGTGAAAGTGAAAACAAATATACAGTACCAGTCAAAAGTTTGGACACACCTACTCCTTACAGGGTTTTTCTTTATTTTTACTATAACATATATGGAATCATGTAGTAACCAAAAAAGTGTTTAACAAATCAAAATATATTTTATATTTGAGATTCTTCAAAGTAGCCACCCTTGCTTTGATGACAGCTTTGCACACTCTTGGAATTATTCTACAATGTAGAAAATAGTACAAATAAAGAAAAACCCTTGAATGAGTAGATGCGTCCAAACTTTTGACTGGTACTGTATATATACACAGTTGAAGTTGGAAGTTCACATACACTTAGGTTGGAGCCATTAAAACTCGTTTTTCAACCACTCTACACATTTCTTGTTAACAGACTATAGTTTTGGCAAGTCGGTTAGGACATCTACTTTGTGCATGATACAAGTCATTTTTTCAACAATTGTTTACAGATGATTTCACTGTATCACAATTCCAGTGTAATGTAATAATGTTCTTCTATCATACCAGTCCAACCCTAGTTCATAACTGACCACCTGTTGAATCCACAGTTTAGAACCCAGAGTATATGTACTTTTAGTAAAATTGCTCAACAATGTGTGGGCCTTGGGGCTATGTAGGAAAAGAAAAAAAATGAAATAAAACTAAGTCAGCAATTTTCCAGTACAGAGCATTGTGACGCATGCTCCTCAAATATGAGGTCTGCTGTTAAGCTGTGTAAATTTGCCTGGATTTAACGCAACTGTCTGAGCTATGTGCACTCAAGTTAGACAAGGACTAAATGAAAAGATATGCCAATCTGGTTGGCTAGGTTTCCTATTCACCCAAGTCATCCTGAAGTAAAGAACAGGGATGAAGTGTGGAAATTATTTTTGTTATTTCATAATTGTTGTTCTTTGATGTGGTTATAAAATTATATTTTCCAAAAGCACCCTCCTGTTTCATCTTGAATGGATGTTCCTTCAGGCATTCCTCAAGCACATTCTGGAATCTCTTTTGTCTTCTCTCAATCCTAACTCACTTATTCTGGCTGAACAGGAAGGGGTCAAACATTCCAAACTCTCTCTACTTGTCTTTTTAAAGATATTTGGGTTAGACAAACACTAATCCACCCACATCCAGATGGGTGACTGACAGGCATTTCAAGTATGACAAAATATGGAGTTGAAGAAACTAACACAGGAAAAAAAAAATACTTTCAATAGAAACACTGACAATAGATTAAGGGTTATTCTAAACACTTGGGCTGGCCTGCATCCGAGGGAGACACATTTCTTCCATTAATTTATCGATATAAATATGTAGCTCATCTTTTAATATTTAGGCTATAATATATTCGTGCTGAGTAAGGTTGCGCATTTTGGGGAATATTTAGAGGTGGAAACTTTCCATGGGAATTAACAGGAATTAATGGGAGCATATGGGAATTAATATTAATACCATTTAAATGTAGATGTTTTTTACATTGGATACATTTACCATATCATACGGAGACAGAAACATTTGACCTTATCATAAGTAGACATAATTGCAAATGATAAAATCCTTCCAATATACACTGCTCAAAAAAATAAAGGGAACACTTAAACAACACAATGTAACTCCAAGTCAATCACACTTCTGTGAAATCAAACTGTCCACTTAGGAAGCAACACTGATTGACAATACATTTCACATGCTGTTGTGCAAATGGAATAGACAACAGATGGAAATTATAGGCAATTAGCAAGACACCCCCAATAAAGGAGTGGTTCTGCAGGTGGTGACCACAGACCACTTCTCAGTTCCTATGCTTCCTGGCTGATGTTTTGGTCACTTTTGAATGCTGGCGGTGCTTTCACTCTAGTGGTAGCATGAGACGGAGTCTACAACCCACACAAGTGGCTCAGGTAGTGCAGCTCATCCAGGATGGCACATCAATGCGAGCTGTGGCAAGAAGGTTTGCTGTGTCTGTCAGCGTAGTGTCCAGAGCATGGAGGTGCTACCAGGAGACAGGCCAGTACATCAGGAGACGTGGAGGAGGCCGTAGGAGGGCAACAACCCAGCAGCAGGACCGCTACCTCCGCCTTTGTGCAAGGAGGAGCACTGCCAGAGCCCTGCAAAATGACCTCCAGCAGGCCACAAATGTGCATGTGTCTGCTCAAACGGTCAGAAACAGACTCCATGAGGGCCCGACGTCCACAGGTGGGGGTTGTGCTTACATCCCAACACCGTGCAGGAAGTTTGGCAAATTTGCCAGAGAACACCAAGATTGGCAAATTTGCCACTGGCGCCCTGTGCTCTTCACAGATGAAAGCAGGTTCACACTGAGCACATGTGACAGACGTGACAGTCTGGAGACGCCGTGGAGAATGTTCTGCTGCCTGCAACATCCTCTAGCATGACCGGTTTGGCGGTGGGTCAGTCATGGTGTGGGGTGGCATTTCTTTGGGGGGCCGCACAGCCCTACATGGGCTCGCCAGAGGTAGCCTGACTGCCATTAGGTACCGAGATGAGATCCTCAGACCCCTTGTGAGACCACATGCTGGTGCGGTTGGCCCTGGGTTCCTCCTAATGCAAAGAAGAAGCGTTGTGCCAGTAATCTGAAAGGTTTCTGGATCAAATTCCAGAGCTGACAAGGTAAAAAGCTGTTGCTCTGACCCCGAACAAGGCAGTTAACCCACTGTTCCCTGGTAGGCTGTCATTGTAAATAAGAATTTGTTCTTAACTGATTTGCCTAGTTAAATAAAAGTTTAAAAATAATAATTTTATGTTACCTTTTTCATGATGATAGAGATGACACTATGTGATTATTTTGCCCAGCCCTGGGATGGACTGGGCTAAATGTGATGGCTCAGCACTAGGGTTGCAAAGGGTTGGAAACTTTCCGGGTTTTCCATGGGAAGTTAAGCCCAGGAATTTGGGGAATTTTGCTTAAATTCACCAAAAAAGTTAGCTTAGTTTCAATGTGGTGCTCTTATTCTTCTCACTTCTTTGTCCAGATTTTCTGAGCTGCACTCTAGGACAGAACATAACAGCCAACATATAAAAATATCTTAAAATAAATACTTTAAATACGTGTTTGACTTCAGTTTCCAACATTAAATAGCCTAAAAAAGAAAGGAATTGAAAATAAAATAATCCCTGTAAAAATGAATGTAGACAGGGTGGTACTTGGCTTGAATGGAACATTGGGAGACATTCCTCGCATAGTTTTGGAACAATTCACCGCATAGTCAGATCTCTTTCAGATATAAAAAATGAGAGGCTACACCAGCGAAACAGCAGACTATATATACCTTGTAATTCACGCTGTAGTTAAGCCTACATTGCGTGCTCCGTGTCTGGAATAATCAATCTAAAGGAGCCTTTTTCTTTACTAAGGAAGATAAGAAGACTATTTCAATAGATATGAATATGTTGATGCTTTCCTTTGTTGTTTTCCTTTATGGGAGTTTTACTTCGGTAAGAAAATATATATTAATTAATCATAGCCTACAATAAAATCCTTGATTGTCAAAGCCGAGGGTGGGTGACGGTGATTAATTCAGATAGTCCTCACTCCATCTCACAGTACAATATTTGTAGAATAAATAACATAAACGAAGTGAATATTTGTAGAAGAAATAACAAATTAAGTGAACATTTATTTATCTTAAAACATGTTTTTGTTATTTTAGGTATCTGCATCTTGTCCCTCCGAATGTTCGTGTCCTCTTGAGTTAGCCAGGTGCGCTCCAGGAATCAGCCTCGTGCCAGATGGGTGTGGATGCTGCAAGACTTGCTCGAGGCAGCTCAATGAGGACTGCAGCAAGACTGAGCCATGCGACCACCTCAAGGGACTGGAGTGCAACTTTGGGGCTGGTTATGGCACAGCTAAAGGCATCTGTCGAGGTATGATTGGGGCGGCAGGTAGCCTAGTGGTTAGAGTGTTGGGCCAGTAACCGAAAGGTTGCTAGATCGAATTCCAGAGGTGACAAAGTAAAAATCTGTCGTTCTCAACAAGGCAGTTAACCCACTTCCATGGTAGGCCTTCATTGTAAATAAGAATTTGTTAACTGACTTGCCTGGTTAAATTAAAAAAATGATACAAGTGTATTGGAAATACTGATACCCTGCTGTGGTCACTGTAACTTCTACAAATGAGTACAGACTCCAATGGGTTTGGCTGTAGGAATGTACAGTTATGAACTTGTTTATTACAAATGAGGAATTATGCTTTTGGTTTATTTACAGCTCATTCTATATAATTAGAATATTACACTTGACTCACATTGTAACAGTCTCCCTGTCTGCTTCTCCAAACAGCCAAATCAGATGGAAGACCCTGTGAGTACAACAGCAAGATCTACCAGAATGGAGAGGGCTTCACTGCCAACTGCAAACACCAGTGTACATGCATGGATGGTGCCTTAGGGTGTGTGTCCCTGTGCCCCCAGCAGCTCTCCCTGTCCAAACTGGGCTGTGCCATATCCAAGCTGGTCAAAGTGCCCGGTCGCTGCTGTGAGGAGCTGGTCTGCCCTGAGGAGAAGAGGAAAGCCTCAGTGGACAAGGTCAGCAAAGATGGCCGCAAGGATAAACATTCTGATGATGACTTCACATCAGAGGAGGACTCAAGTCTTTAGCTGGTGAGTCAATGGAACTCTGTTTATTCCAATGGTTCAGTTTGTGAAATTATTGAGCTCCAATTGATGTAAAGCCTCGGTATACATCCAGACAGGGAGTTTAAATGGAAAAGCTATTTATTATCCCCATCTGTATGTACAGTGTATGTAGATTTGAACTCATGTCCAAGTTTTGTGAGACCCATCCAATGCACATTGACTAATCGTCTCACCATCTTTTCCCCACAGCTTTCAGGAGTAAGCCTGGTCCCCCTGCTCTAAGTCCTGTGGTACAGGAGTTTCCTCCAGGGTCACCAACAACAGCCAGTGCAAGCTGGTGAAGGTGACTCGTCTCTGTGAGGTCCGCCCATGCTCCCAGTCATCCTACTCATTTCTGAAGGTATGCGTCTATACATTATACGGTAATTTTTCAGATGCTTTTATCCAAAATTACTTCTAAAGATATATTGAGTATATGTGGGAATCGAACCGGCAGGAGCAATGCTGATATCACAGTGATGAAACGCATGCATGTCCAGTACATCAATATTTTGTTTCATGTTCTTGTTCTCCTCTCACCAACAGAAGGGTAAGAAGTGTAGTCGCATTGCGAAGGCCAGCCGTCCAGTGACGCTGACCTATGCAGGCTGCAGTAGCGTGAAGAAGTTCCACTCCAGGTACTGTGGTTCTTGCCTGGACGGGCGCTGCTGCACCCCTCAGCAGACCCAGACTGTGGCCGTTCTCTTCGGCTGTGAGGACGGACACTTTAAGCAAGGACGTCATGGTCATAGAGTCCTGTTCATGTGACTAACTGTTCCCATAACAACGAGAAGCTCTCTGGTCTCCAATGATATCCGCAAATCCAGAGACTGAGGGGAAGGTTTAGGGTTCCACACCCTGTCTGTAAACTAGGATTACAAAGGGGTGAGATGACGGGGAGTAAGGATAACTCCATATGTGCACTGCTATGCTGGAGACATTTATTTTGAGGATTTTTTAATGAATTGCTTCGTAATATTGGAGTTATTGGCTGCTTCGATATGGAGCGTTTTATGTTGTAATATTTCTGTTCAATGACAACTTGTTTTGTTTATTCAAACAAGACATGAGATGCACTCAAGTTTTGTATGCATGTCTATCTTTTTGTGTTTATTTGTAAATATGAAAACATCTGCTTTGTGGCAGCTACTAGAATGATTTAATCATGAGTAGATTTGTGTCAAACATTGTTTTTAATATCACAACATTATTTGTATTTATTTCTAAGATATGATAGGCCATATTGTCACGTTCTGACCTTTATTTCCTTTGTTTTGTCTTTATTTAGTATGGTCAGGGCGTGAGTTGGGGTGGGCAGTCTATGTTTGTATTTCTATGTTTTTCTATTTCTGTGTTTGGCCAGATATGGTTCTCAATCAGAGGCAGCTGTCAATCGTTGTCCCTGATTGGGAACCATATTTATGTAGCCTGTTTTGTGTTGGGTTTTGTGGGTGTTTGTCTTCAGTCTTTGTGTGTCTGCACCAGATAGAACTGTTTCGGTTTTCATGTTTGTTGTTTTTTGTCTTTTATTAAACATGATGAACACTAATCACGCTGCGCTTTGGTACTCTCCTTCCACAGAAGAAAACCGTTACACATATTGGAAACTTATATTTTTGACCATTAGTTTTTTAAATATTATTAATAAAATGTATGTATTTATGGAACCTGATGCTCTGTTGTGAATGACTAGATATCACAGTATGGACAGTTGATATTTAACCTAGTTTTATTGGCATTGCTTTCTCTAGTTTAATCTATCCTCCGCCCATAGTTATTTTAGAGTAAGGGATACCTGCTGTGTTTCTGGCTGACCCACTTCTGAGGGGATCTAGATTTGAATGGATGGCTCAAATGTGTATATATATATAATCTAGTAGTTCATTGTGTTCGTGGATCACCTAATCCAGCTCCTACATGTCATTCAGTCTGCACAAACATCAACTCATAAGACCTCTAAATACACCCAAGTCTATTTTCATACAGTAAGTGTCTATAACCCGATCTGTGGGCCATGATCTGCAACGGTAGTGGAGATCTGTTAATGTTGTACATATATTAGAGGTTTTTACGTGTTTTTGATGAGTCATTGAGTTGTTGATTGGATATGTCTGGTTGTTTTTACCCACTTAGTTGCAGGACAGATGGTGGGTTGGCTTGTCTGTTTTGGCTAGCTAATGTTTGCATTTAAAAGATGCACCTGTCACCTGATATAGAGGTCCTGGATGGCAGGGAGCTCAGCCCCAGTGATGTACTTGGCTGTCCGCACTACCCTCTGTAGCGCCATGCGATTGAGGGCGGTGCATTTGCCATACAAAGCATGTTGTCTACCCTCACCACCTGGGGTCGGCCCATCAGGAAGTCCAGGATCCAGTTGCAAAGGGAGGTGTTCAGTCCCAGGGTTCTAAGCTTGGAGTGGCCTATGGTGTTGAACGCTGAGCTGTAGTCAATGAACAGCATTCTCACATAGGTACTCTTTTTACCTACAGTACCAGTCAAAAGTTTTAGAACACCTACTCATTCAAGGGTTTTTCGTTATTTGTTCTATTTTTTACATTGTAGAATAATAGTGAAGACGTCAAAACTATGAAATAACACGTATGGAAGAATGTAGTAACCAAAAAAGTGTTAGACAAATCAACATATATTTTAAATTTGAGATTCTTCAAAGTAGCCACCCTTTGCCTTGATGACAGCTTTGCACACTCTTGGCATTCCCTCAACCAACTTCATGAGGTAGTCACCTGGAATGCATTTCAATTAACAGGTTTGTCTTGTTAAAAGTTAATTTGTGGAATTTATTTCCTTCTTAATACGTTTGAAACAATCAGTTGTGTTGTGACAAGGTAGGGGTGGTATACAGAAGATAGCCCCATTTGGTAAAAGACCAAGTCCATATTTAACTAGGCAAGTCAGTTAAGAACAAAATCTTATTTACAATGACAGCGTACCCTGCCCAAACCCTTCCCTAACCCTGACGATGCTGGGCCAATTGTGTGCCCCCATTTGTGCGCCACCCTATGGGACTCCCAATCACGGCCAGTTGTGATACAGCCCGGTATCAAACCAGGGTCTGTAGTGATGCCTCTAGCACTGCAATGCAATGCCTTATGTTGTGCGCCGCCATTTGTGCGCCGCCTTATGGTACTGCCGATCACGGCCAGTTGTGATACAGCCCGGTATCAAACCAGGGTTTGTAGTGATGCCTCTAGCACTGCGATGCATTGCCTTAGACCGCTGCACCACTCGGGAGCCAATAAGTGAAGAGAATAAGCAAAGAGAAATGACAGTCCGTCATTACTTGAAGACATGAAGGTCAGTCAATTCGAAAATTTCAAGAACTTTGAAAGTTTCTTCAAGTGCAGTCGCAAAAACCATCAAGTGCTATGATGAAACTGGCTCTCATGAGGACCGCCACAGGGAAAGAAGACCCAGAGTTACCTCTGCTGCAGAGGATAAAGTCATTAGAGTTAACTGCACCTCAGATTGCAGCCCAAATAAATGCTTCACAGAGATCAAGTAACAGACATCTCAACATCAACTGTTCAGAGGAGACTGGGTGAATCAAGCCTTTATGGTTGAATTGCTGCAAATAAACCACTACTAAAGGACACAAATAAGAAGAAGAGACTTGATTGGTCCAAAACACACGAGCAATATACATTAGCCCGGTGGAAATCTGTCCTTTGATCTAATGAGTCCAAATTTGAGATTTTTGGTTCCAACCGCTGTGTCTTTATGAGATGATCTCCGCATGTGTGGTTCCCACGGTGACGCATGGAGGAGGTGGTGTGATGGTGTGGGGGTACTTTGCTGGTGACACTATCAGTGATTTATTTAGAATTCAAGGCACATTTAACCAGCATGGCTACCACAGTATTCTGCAGCGATACGCCATTCCATATGGTTTGCGCTTAGTGGGACTATCAATTGTTTTTCAACAGGACAATGACCCAACACACCTCCAGGCTGTGTAAGGGCTATTTGACCAAGAAGGATTGTGATGGAGTGCTGCATCAGATGACCTGGCCTACACAATCACCCGACCTCAACCCAATTGAGATGGTTTAGGATGAGTTGGACTGCAGAGTGAAGGAAAAGCAGCCAACAAGTGCTCAGCATATGTGGGAACTCCTTCAAGACTGTTGGAAAAGCATTCCAGGTGATGCTGGTTGAGAGAATGCCAATTGTGCAAAGCTGTCTTTAAGGCGAAGGTGGCTACTTTGAAGAATCTATTTTGAAATGTTTAACACGTTTTTGGTTACTACATGATTCCATATGTGTTATTTCATAGTTTTGATATCTTCACTATTATTCTACAATGTAGAAAATAGTTAAAATAAAGAAAAACCCTTGAATGAATAGGTTTGTCCAAACTTTTGACTGGTACTGTAGGTGGGTGAGCGCAATATGGAGTGAAATTGCATCGTCTATGGATCTGTTGGGACGGTATGCAAATTGGAGTGGGACTCTAGGGCATCTGGAATGATAGAGTTGATGTGTGCCATAACCAGCCTACAGATGTGAGTGCTATAGGTTGCTAATCATTGTTGCAGGTAGCCTTAGAGTTCTTGGGAACAGGAATGATGGAGGTCAGCTTGAGAGATGTGGGGATTACAGACTGGGACAAGGTTGAAAATGAATATGCCTGCCAGCTGTTCTGCACATGCTCTGAGAACACGCCCTGGAATACCGTCCTCGCGGCCTTACGAGTGTTAACCTGATTAAAAACATTACTGATTATAAACATTGAGACCGTGTCTGTGCCTCGACCTAGGTTGGGCAAAACTAAACATGGCGGTGTTCGCCTTAGCAATCTCACAATCTCATAAAGACCTCCTCCATTCCTGCCATTATTGAAAGAGATCGTGATACCGCACATCTCAAAATAGAGCTACTTAATGTTAGATCCCTCACTTCAAAGGCAGTTATAGTCAATGAACTAATCACTGATCATAATCTTGATGTGATTGGCCTGACTGAAACATGGCTTAAGCCTGATGAATTTACTGTGTTAAATGAGGCCTCACCTCCTGGTTACACTAGTGACCATATCCCCAGTGCATCCCGCAAAGGCGGAGGTGTTGTACAGTCGTCTCAAATAAAACTGTGAAGGACCTCGGCGTTACTCTGGACCCTGATCTCTCTTTTGACGAACATATCAAGACTGTTTCAAGGACAGCTTTTTTCCATCTACGTAACATTGCAAAAATCAGTAACTTTCTATACAAAAATTGATCAATGCTTTTGTTACTTCTAGTTTAGACTACTGCAATGCTCTACTTTTTGGCTACCCGGATAAAGCACTAAATAAACTTCAGTTAGTGCTAAATACGGCTGCTAGAATCCTGACTAGAACCAAAAAGTTTGATCATATTACTCCAGTGCTAGCCTCCCTATACTGGCTTCCTGTTAAGGCAAGGGCTGATTTCAAGGTTTTACTGCTAACCTACAAAGCATTACATGGGCTTGCTCCTACCTATCTTTCCGATTTGATCCTGCCGTACATACTTACACGTACGCTACGGTCACAAGACGCAGGCCTCCTAATTGTCCCTAGAATTTCTAAGCAAACAGCTGGAGGCAGGGCTTTCTCCTATAGAGCTCAATTTTTATGGAATGGTCTGCCTACCCATGTGAGAGATGCAGACTCGGTCTTAACCTT
This sequence comes from Salvelinus alpinus, assembly GCF_045679555.1. NCBI lineage: Eukaryota > Metazoa > Chordata > Actinopteri > Salmoniformes > Salmonidae > Salvelinus > Salvelinus alpinus. The sequence continues at coordinate 20,788,866 of NC_092108.1, read as the reverse complement.
TAAGTCTTTACTGAAGACTCATCTCTTCATTAGGTCATATGATTGAGTGTAGTCTGGCCCAGGAGTGTGAAGGTGAACGGAAAGGCTCTGGAGCAACGAACCGCCCTTGCTGTCTCTGCCTGGCCGGTTCCCCTCTCTCCACTGGGATTCTCTGCCTCTAATCCTATTACAGGGGTTGAGTCACTGGCTTACTGGTGCTCTTCCATGCCGTCCCTAGGAGGGGTGCGTCACTTGAGTGGGTTGAGTCACTGACGTGGTCTTCCTGTCTGGGTTGGCGCCCCCCCTTGGGTTGTGCCGTGGCGGAGATCTTTGTGGGCTATACTCGGCCTTGTCTCAGGATGGTAAGTTGGTGGTTGGATATATCCCTCTAGTGGTGTGGTGGCTGTGCTTTGGCAAAGTGGGTGGGGTTATATCCTGCCTGGTTGGCCCTGTCCGGGGGTATCATCGGATGGGGCCACAGTGTCTCCTGACCCCTCCTGTCTCAGCCTCCAGTATTTATGCTGCAGTAGTTTGTGTCGGGGGGCTAGGGTCAGTCTGTTATATCTGGAGTATTTCTCCTGTCTTATCCGGTGTCCTGTGTGAATTTAAGTATGCTCTCTCTAATTCTCTCTTTTTCTCTCTTTCTTTCTTTCTATCTCTCGGAGGACCTGAGCCCTAGGACCATACCTCAGGACTAGCTGGCATGATGACTCCTTGCTGTCCCCAGTCCACCTGGCCGTGCTACTGCTCCAGTTTCAACTGTTCTGCCTGCGGCTATGGAACCCTGACCTGTTCACCGGACATGCTACCTGTCCCAGACCTGCTGTTTTCAACTCTCTAGAGACAGCAGGAGCGGTAGAGATACTCTCAATGATCGGCTATGAAAAGCCAACTGACATTTACTCCTGAGGTGCTGACTTGTTGCACCCTCGACAACTACTGTGATTATTATTATTTGACCCTGCTGGTCATCTATGAACATTTGAACATCTTGGCCATGTTCTGTTATAATCTCCACCCGGCACAGCCAGAAGAGGACTGGCCACCCCTCATAGCCTGGTTCCTCTCTAGGTTTCTTCCTAGGTTTTGGCCTTTCTAGGGAGTTTTTCCTAGCCACCGTGCTTCGACACCTGCATTGCTTGCTGTTTGGGGTTTTAGGCTGGGTTTCTGTACAGCACTTTGAGATATCAGCTGATGTAAGAAGGGCTATATAAATCAATTTGATTTGATTTGATACTCACGTCAGCCTTGGAGAGTGAGATTACCCAGTCCCCTGGGTCAGCAGTGGCCCTCATGCACGTTTGTGTGTGTGCGTATGTGTGTGTATGTGTGTCTGTAATAAAAAAAAGTCTGTAATACCTTCTCATTTGCTTAACATGTCAGGTATCAGCATGAAAGAAGAATGCTTTCCAGTAAAATGAGAAAGAGAGAGAGACAGAGATGCATCACTGACAATATTGCGTAAGCAGACTTGGACAGGGGGGAAAATGAGGGCATTGACGCACACAGAAGTAAAATGCGTCCATCGTGTGTCTGAGGAGTACCAAGGAGTTTTATCTTTGAACACTTGAGAGGAGTGGAACAGGTCCACATATGAGCTTTAAAAAATCCTATATTCCTCCTTCAATTTACTTCCTGAATTGAAATGGAACTGACCCTGTCGCTAACCATGGGAGGCAGAGAACTTGACTGACATTAGTAGCCTATGCCCTATACCCTAGGGCAGGGGTATTCAACGCTTACTCTACGAGGCCGGAGCCTGCTGGTTTTCTGACCTACCTAATAATTCATTGCACACAGCTGATGTCTCAGGTCTAAATCAGTCCCTGATTAGAGGGGAACAATTAAAACAATGCAGTGGAACTGGCTTCAAGGTCCAGAGTTGAGTTTGAGGGCCCTAGGGGTTGATGAGTTTACATAATAACAGCTCACCACCAGACAAATGCAGGCAGGATTATGACTCAACCAATAGCCCCATAATCATACCATAATCAATGGTGGTCCAGTACCATGGGTATTCTGGACAACTAATCAATTGCGGTCAAACCTTCCCTTCTGTGAGCGCTGTAACAGAGGTTTGAAACTTCTAAATTACAGCCTCTTCAGTCTCTTTGGCAAAGAAAAGACGAATGGCAAAGAAGAACAGAATGAAGTCATCATCACATCATCACACTCTTTGGTCCAACTCATGGCAGCCAGCTAATATACCCTCACATAGAATGTATGGTTGTATGGTTATCTTATGGTCAGTGATGGGGAAACACAGTACAACAGTAATTAGTGTTGATTAGGCCCAATGGAAACAACACTGTCCATCTCTGGCTGTCACAGGGAGTAACAAATGTTCCTGGATGTCATCAGATGTGGCAAGTCAAGCTTATGTAACAAAGCATTGTGAGATGTGCCAAGTTTCCTGTTGGTAGGCCAGGCTATGGAGTGTACCTTAGTTCGACTGGAGGCCTGCCTGTATACCCAAACAACCTCTAAAACTCAATATCCCAGTTCACATAAACACATCAACAGTGAAACACAAAGAGGCCAAGAGGGGAAGTAAGGAAGTATCAGTGGACATGTGGTTCACGTTGCTGCTCGTTTGTTGTGTTCCAACTTGAAATATACTTACTCCTGTCACTATATTAGACCTTATTGATTATGTTACCTGATTAATAAATGTATATGGTATGTCAATGAATGGAGAAGATGAACTTTTTGTATGGAAAGTTACTGTGAGAGAAAAGGGGAACAGCAAGTATGTTGAGTAAGTTGAACAGAAGGTCCCTTGTAAACATCACAGAGAAGTGACCTGATGAAGGGGAACCGCTACCAGACCGCTTAACATCTAGGCAGTTTGGAAAACAGATGGACAGTTCTGAGAAGTCACACAGATAATCTCATCTTGACATACAGTATATATGCCTGTTTGATCATTGTACAAGTGTGTTTGCAGCTGAAGCATCCAGTGGGTTGAATAAACTTGGTTTGAGTTTTTTCTAGTTGTCCGTCTGAGTTCATCCTGTTTGTTCACGACCTATCAGTTGAATTGTTTGTTTTTGTCTTTTACATAACTGAGACTGTGTTAGCTCTGCGTTGGATATCTGGAGATCCTGTGATGAAACCAGGCCTGACAGCTAAAGCAACTGTACCTTGTTTTCAGATGTTGGCATTCAATCAGATTGCATAACATTTGGAGGGAAACAAAGTGTTGACTGACTACTCCTGAGCAACACCCTGGAGACAGTGAGATCCCAAACAGGTCATGAAACTGGCTCTCCGAGGTTCCCATATCCTGCACAGCACCGCTGAGTGATATACAGGCTTAAGACTTACCTTCTTTAAAGGGATAGTTCGAGATTTTGTCAATTAAGCATTTGTTTCTACTTACCAAGAGTCAGATGAACTCAAGGATACCATTTTTGTCTCCGCGTGCAGTTTGAAGGAAGTTAAAGGTTGTTTATGATGCGATTGCTAACTAGCGGAAGTCTATGCCAAAATCTCAACCTATCCCTTTAAGACTTAAGAAAACCAATTTGGATCAGTACGCTGAGTAAAAACTCTGTCTGTACAATATCCATTATCAACTTTATTGAAATTATATTTATAATGGGAAAAAAGTAGTTACTGATCGATACAAAAATAAACATGGACTTCTTTATCGAACATGAATCAATGTGCAATTCATTAGTTTTCCAAAACACATATATTATTAAAAACATTGGTAAGTAAGGTTCATACATTGTAAGTAAGGCTCATATGACTTCCACAACAACACAAGTTACACATAACACACCACAAACACACATATCTGAGTAATTATCATTTTAAAAAGTAGGATGATTCAAAGCTAGACGTTGCCGGTGGTAGTCTTTCATCAAACATGGTGGCGTAAGAGTTCTTGAGGAAGTCTACGTAGTTCTGAATGCTCTGCTTGTGGCTCTCTGATTTGTCCAGGCTGAGCTGCAGGTCCTTCAGACGCACCTCAAACTTCTTCTCAGCCTACACAAAGGAATCAATCCATTGAACCGAAAAATGTATGTATTTCTATTCTTTAAAATAAAAAGAATTGTCTGATTGGCTATGGCATCAAAAAGTACTGTATTATCATTAGCTTTAAGGGATATGAGAAACATCCTATGGTATGCAGTAGGTTATCGTAGGTGATCGTGTCTGATACTCACCAACTGATTGCTTTGTTTCATCTGTTTCAGCTCATTCTCTCTCCTGCTCTTCTCAGCCTCCAGTTCCAGGATTTTAGTCTGAAAGGAACTTTCTCTGGAAACAGCTTCGTCTTTCACATTGGACACCTTGGCATTAAAGAAATAGAGATGATGAGATGTATCAAAAAGTCAACCTCGACCTCTTGATACAAACTCAACTCCTAAAATACACTATCTTCAAATGGTTTCTGTGCCTTTCCATTTCCTTCTGGGAACCAGTCAAAAGTTTGGACACACCTACTCATTCAAGGGTTTTTCTTTATTTTTTATAGAATAATTATGAAGACATCAAAACTATGAAATAACACATATGGAATCCTGTAGTAACCAAAAAATATATATTATATATTTAAGATTCTTCAAAGTAGCCACCCTTTGCCTTGATGACACTGTTGGCATTCTCTCAACCAGCTTCATGAAGTAGTCACCAGGAATGCATTTCAATTAACAGGTGTGCTTTGTTCATTTGTGGAATTTCTTTCCTTCTTAATGCGTTTGAGCCAATCAGTTGGGTTGTGACATGGTAGGGTTGGTATACAAAAGATAGCCCTATTTGGCAAAAGACCAAGTCCATATTATGGCAAGAAAATCTAAAATAAGCAAAAAGAAATGACAGTCCATCATTACTTTAAGACATGAATGTCAGTCAATCCGGAACATTTCAAGAACTATGAAAGTTTCTTCAAGTGCAGTCGCAAAAACCATCAAGTGCTATGATGAAATTGGCACTCATGAGGACCGCCACAGGAAAGGAAGACCCAGAGTTACCTCTTCTGCAGAGGATAAGTTCATTAGTTACCAGCCTCAGAAATTGCAGCCCAAATAAATGCTTCACAGAGTTCAAGTAACAGACACATCTGTTCAGAGGAGACTGCGTGAATCAGGCCTTCATGGTCAAATTTCTGCAAAGAAACCACTACTAAAGGACACCAATAAGAAGAAGAGACTTGCTTGGGCCAAGAAACACGAGCAATGGACATTAGACCGGTGAAAATTTGTCCTTTGGTCTGATGAGTCCAAATTTGACATTTCTGGTTCCAACCGCCATGTCTTCGTGAGACGCAGAGCAGGAGAAGAGATGATCTCCGCATGTGTGGTTCCCACCGTGAAGCATGGAGGAGGTGTGATATTGCTTTGCTGGTGACACTGTCTGTGATTTATTTAGAATTCAAGGCACACTTAACCAGCATGGCTACCATCCCATCTGGTTTGCGCTTAGTGGGACTATCATTTGTTTTCAACAGGACAATAACACAACACACCTCCAGGGCTATTTGACCAAGAAGGATTGTGATGGAGTGCTGCATCAGATGACCTGGCCTCCACAATCACCTGACCTCAACCCAATTTAGATGGTTGGGATGATTTGGACCGTAGAGTGAAGGAAAAGCAGCCAACAAGTGCTCAGCATATGTGGGAACACCTTCAAGACTGTTGGAAAAGCATTCCAGGTGAAGCTAGTAAAAATAAAGAAAAACCCTTGAATTAGTAGGTGTGTCCAAACTATTGATTGGTACTATATACAGTGGGGAGAACAAGTATTTGATACACTGCCGATTTAGCAGGTTTTCCTACTTCCAAAGCATGTAGAGGTCTGTAATTTTTATCATTGGTACACTTACACTGTGAGAGACGGAATCTAAAACAAAATTCCAGAAAATCACATTGTATGATTTTTAAGTAATTCATTTGCATTTTATTGCATGACATAAGTATTTGATCACCTACCAACCAAAAAGAATTCCAGCTCTCACAGACCTGTTAGTTTTTCTTTAAGAAGCCCCCCTCTTCTCCACTCATTACCTGTATTAACTGCACCTGTTTGAACTCGTTACCTGTATAAAATACACCTCTCCACACACTCAATCAAACAGACTCCAACCTCTCCACAATGGCCAAGACCAGATAGCTGTGTAAGGACATCAGGGATAAAATTGTAGACCTGCACAAGGCTGGGATGGGCTGCAGGACAATAGGCAAGCAGCTTGGTGAGAAGGCAACAACTGTTGGCGCAATTATTAGAAAATGGAAGAAGTTCAAGATGACGGTCAATCACCCTCGGTCTGGGGCTCCATTAAAGATCTCACCTCGTGGGGCATCAATGATCATGAGGAAGGTGAGGGATCAGCCCAGAACTACACAGCAGGACCTGGTCAATAACCTGAAGAGAGCTGGGACCACAGTCTCAAAGAAAACCCTTAGTAATACACTACGCCGTCATGGATTAAAATCCTGCAGCGCACGCAAGGTCTCCTTGCTCAAGCCAGCACATGTCCAGGCCCGTCTGAAGTTTGCCAATGACCATCTGGATGATCCAGAGGAGGAATGGGAGAAGGTCATGTGGTCTGATGAGACAAAAATAGAGCTTTTTGGTCTAAACTCCACTCGCCGTGTTTGGAGGAAGAAGAAGGATGAGTACAACCCCAAGAACACCATCCCAACCGTGAAGCATGGAGGTGGAAACATCATTCTTTGGGGATGCTTTTCTGCAAAGGGGACAGGACGACTGCACCGTATTGAGGGGAGGATGGATAGGGCCATGTATCGCGAGATCTTGGCCAACAACCTCCTTCCCTCAATAAGAGCATTGAAGATGGGTCGTGGCTGGGTCTTCCAGCATGACAACGACCCGAAACACACAGCCAGGGCAACTAAGGAGTGGCTCCGTAAGAAGCATCTCAAGGTCCTGGAGTGGCCTAGCCATTCTCCAGACCTAAACCCAATAGAGAATCTTTGGAGGGAGCTGAAAGTCTGTATTGCCCAGCGACAGCCCCGAAACCTGAAGGATCTGGAGAAGGTCTGCATGGAGGAGTGGGCCAAAATCTCTGCTGCAGTGTGTGCAAACCTGGTCAAGAACTACAGGAAACGTATGATCTCTGTAATTGCAAACAAAGGTTTCTGTAGCAAATATTAAGTTCTGCTTTTCTGATGTATCAAATACTTATGTCATGCAATAAAATGAAAATTAATTACTTAAAAATCATACAATGTGATTTTCTGCATTTTTGTTTTAGATTCCGTCTCTCACGGTTGAATTGTACCTATGATACAAATTACAGACCTCTACATGCTTTGTAAGTAGGAAAACCTTCAAAATCGGCAGTGTATCAAATACTTGTTCTCCCCACTGTATATATTTTTTTTTCCCCTCTCCCATATATATTTTATATTCTGAGCATTTACATTTGCTACTATACACATGATAGGTTTGAGTAAAACCATATGCTGAGCATATGAGCATGAAATACTGTCCACACTCTATATAATCCAGCAGCTGCTAACATACAGTACCTGTTGCCTGACGTCGGCCAGAGCGGCCTCCAGTTCTCTGTTGAGAGCCTGGCAGTCTGCTGAGCGCTGTTCTAGGTGCCTGCTGCTATAGCGTAAAGCGTCCTCCTGACCTGCCAGCCTACGGACCAGCCCCTGGTTCTCCCCTTGCAGCTCTTCCATCTGCCTTGAGGAATACACAACGATACTTGAAGAGCACCTATCTAGCTACATAAGGACTTCATAACACATTCATAACCTACACATATAACAGCCATCAGCATTGTATACACATTTCAGAATTCACCCTGGTCAGGTTTGAAACTTTTTTAAATTAAAAACAATTCAATATATCTTCAATGTCACTAATGTACTTTGACATGAGAAATATAGAAGAATCTCATTTGAAAATACCACTTGTAATAAAATGGGAGCATGTATGAATTATGTCTAATGAGAGAAAGATAAACTTACTTTTGAAGAGCATCCACTTTCTGCTGTAGCTGTGAGTTAGCCTCATGGATAGACTCTTTCATGTCCAATGACGATCTCATCTTCTCCCCTTGGCTCTCCACCTGGATGGAGAATAATCATTTCAGAATAATCATTTCAGAATAATCATTTCAGAATAATCATTTCAGAATAATCATTTCAGAATAATCATTTTCAGAATTGGGGTTAGTCAAAAAATGTACTCTTTGACTGAATATCTTACATGCTGCATGTATTTTCAATTAGTATTGAACACATGAATTGGGGTTCAAGCACATACAGTACAACAACACAAAGAGTTGTACAGATGCACTTAATTTGACACTGCTTCTCACAGCAGGAAAATAATCCTGCAGCAACAGGAAATGTGAATTATTATGGAGGTTATAATGAATGGACATTTTTGAAGGGGTTGATACATTTTTTGATTGCGGAAATCAAGTCAGAAATTCTAAAGTGTAAATTACAAACTTTGGAAGCCTTTTTAAACCTTGAATACACTAAAATGTAAATGTCCTGCTGCTCAGGAATATTCTCTGCGACAACAGAGTGAACAAATTAAGATAGTAGATCTGTACCATGAAATGACTGGAATTACATTGGTTTATCAACTTATCAACACAGCACCCTCAACGCTACACAAAGGTAACATGAGCAACACTCAAAGGCAAGCATTGATTGAACAGTGCTGAAACATGAATAGAAACACATCTTAAATCAGTTGAAGGTGACCATCAAGGCTCTATATACAACTAACAGGGGCACATAGGGTTGCGACCTTACTTTCTTCCCACTGCAATCTGAGCACATTCAGTCACAAACCTTAACACCAAGTCAAAGCAGGACAGGGTTGGGATACACCATTATAACCATTGTGATTATAACACTATAAAAGGAAACCACATATAGGGTTTGACTGCCATCTGGTGGTTGGAAGTGGTAAACGGCCACATTCTACATACTGTACCGGACTCCAACAGCACTTACTTGCCCATCTACAGGTTACCATAGTCTTACTGCTAAATTGCACACCTTGACCTGCAGTTGTCTAATGGCCTCTGCCTTGTCTGCACATGTCTTCTCGGAGCGCTTCAGGTTGTCCTGGCACTCCGCAAGACTCTGCTCTGTGGCACTCAGTAACTCTGGGTACTCTTCCAGCTCCCTTACACACCCCTCCAGTTCCAGTCTCACCTGGGGTCCATGGGGGGAGGGGCGCGCCGGCCAGCAGGGCAGGGGCGCAGAGAAATGTTAATTACTGATTGGCCACACCTCTCTAAGTAGCTCTTACTGACTGGTCCACAACTGACAATACACCCATAGGAAGCTGGACACACCCATTCACCACTGATGTGTATTTACACAGAGATAATCTTTTAAAGGCTTTCAGCAAACTGTGAGGCAAACAAATATCAAAAACACAGGATTCACATTCATTTTGATTTCACTGAACCAAATATTGTTTGTGTATAACTATTTCAAGCAATTTGATTTTATTCTTACACATGTTGAATGGGCTATCTTTTTGCTTCAATTTCCGAAGGATGAAAACCAATTTAAGACAAAGCTCTTTACACTGAATGTAGCCAACAGAAGACTTTACCTTCTCCACTTCTGCCTCTCTTCCTTCTCTGATGTTCTCTGTTTCCCTCAGAACACTCTCCAACTTTATTCTCAGATCATCCACCTCCATTTGAAGCTCTGCCACCTGAGAGGTGTGCAATAACAGGTCAATAAAAACAGACAACTTCTACCTTACCTATGAATCTCTCAACGCATTTTTATAGGATTAGTAAGTATTGAAACTTGGATATGGGGGGGTGTGGGATCCCTGCCTGACTCTGATCCTGTTCTGCTTGGTCTTTCCTCTCCTGTAACATAGTGCTCTCCTCTTTCAGGGCTGCTTCAGAATGGACCAGCTGCAGTTCCAGCCCAGCGGTGGACGCCTAGAACATAAATAAACCAATATAATCTTGAACACAACGGGAACAAATCACGCAATAATAATAATAATAATATACACTACCAGTTAAATGTTTGGACACACCTACTCATTCAAGGGTTTTTCTTTATTTTTACTATTTTCTAAATTGTAGAATAATAGTGAAGACATTAAAAACTATGAAATAAAACACATGGAATCATGTAGTAACCAAAAAAGTGTTAAACAAATCAAATACTTCAAAGTAGCCACCCTTTGGGGCGGCAGGTAGCCTAGTGGTTAGTGTTGGGCCAGTAACTGAAAGGTGGCTGGATCAAATCCCCGAGCTGACAGGTACAAATCTGTCATTCCGCCCCTGAACAAGGCAGTTAACCCACTGTTCCCCAGTAGGCCATCATTGTAAATAAGAATTTGTTCTTAACCTAGTTAAATAAAGGTTATATTTAACAACAAAAAATACATGTTTTTTGCCTTGATGACAGCCTTGCACACTCTTATCATTCTCTCAACCAGCTTAATGAGGAATGCTTTTCCAACAGTCTTGAAGGAGTTCCCAAGTCAAACTAGTCTTGAAGGAGTTCCCAAGTCAAACTAGTCTTGAAGGAGTTCCCAAGTCAAACCAGTCTTGAAGGAGTTCCCAAGTCAAACTAGTCTTGAAGGAGTTCCCAAGTCAAACTAGTCTCGAAGGAGTTCCCAAGTCAAACTAGTCTTGAAGGAGTTCCCAAGTCAAACTAGTCTTGAAGGAGTTCCCAAGTCAAACTAGTCTCGAAGGAGTTCCCAAGTCAAACTAGTCTCGAAGGAGTTCCCAAGTCAAACTAAATAAATAAATCAATAATTGTTGGGTGGTGCACACACAACTTCAAGGTATATATTGCTGTTTTATTTTCCTACCTTGAGGGTTGCGTTCTCAAGGCCAATGTTTCTGTTTTCAGCGTTGAGTTTTTCCAATTTTAGCAGTAAGGCCTCATTTGCAGCAGCGAATTCATCTCTCTCTTTCTGCAGCTTCACAGTAATGTCTGCTATTTGGCTGTAATGAAACAACAATAAAAATCTAAATAAAATACAATTTTATGGGTCATGTACACATATTTTGCAGCAAAATGCTGATGTTTCTAGCTCCAACAGTGCAGTAATACCTAACAATTTTTTATTTATTTAACTAGGCAAGTCAGTTAAGAAGCTTTATCTTGGCCAGGTCGCAGTTGTAAATGAGAACTTGTTCTCAACTAGCCTACCTGGTAAAATAAAAAAATAACAAATTCTAATTTTCAATGACGGCCTAGGAACAAGGGGTTAACTGCCTCGTTCAGGGGCAGAACGACAGATTTTTACCTTGTCAGCTCGGGGATTCGATCTTGCAATCTTTCGGTTACAAGTCCAACGCTCTAACCACTAGGCTACCTGCTGCCCCACAATACACACAAATCCCCAAAATAAAAAGAAAGGAATTAAGAAAAAAGCAATTGCCGCTTGCCCAAATACTTTCTGTGAGGAGAAGATTTGAAAAGTAAAAAAAAAGATTATTATTTATTGCCTCAAGGACCTGGATTGACAATATGCCAGACTTTGTGTCCAGGACAAAAAATGAATACTAAGGCTTGAAATGACGTACCCTTTTAGCAGTCCTATCTGTGCATCAAGCTGTATTCTCTCATCTGTCTTCTGCTCCTGATGTCTCCTCCATGTGTCCCTCTCTGAATGAACCTCAGCCAGCTGAACATCCTACATGTAATAGAACATAACATAACGCACCTTACTGGCAGTGGCAATGAACTCACCAAGAACGGGATACCCAAGTCGTGTAAAGTAGGGGACACCGTAGCTAAAGTAAAAACTGTGTTCTTATTGGTTCCCAACATTACCCATACGTACTTTTTCCCTCAGCTTCGTGTAGCATTTATCCACAGCAGCTTCGAACCTCTCGGCCCTCTGTTTCTGGGAGCGGGTGGCCTTCTTCAGGACTTCTTTCTCCTGCGCTGCCTTCTCCAAAAAAAACAGAGATCTCCCCCCTCAGACCATCTATCTCCAGCTCCTGTGCCGCCAACTGCCTCTCCAAACCCTGGAAAAAAGAGAGGGAACACGCACAGTGTTTAAGCTTTAAACATATCTACACACTAATTCCTAGCCTTTTTAAAACAAATAGGATTTCACTTATGGACAACGTCCATCTTGGATGGGTCGTAAATTAATATTGTCCACCATTCTTTGTGAAACAGAAATGCGTCTATTTTTTGCTCTTTCTTCCCAACCCTCCCAGACATCAGACACACAGGCTGGAAGCTTGATATTTACTGGAAATTGTGTATTGTGCTTCCTCTGTGTCTTATTCTACAGATAGAATGGCTTGTCCTTACTAAGTTCTCAAATGGGACAATAAAGTGATTGATATATTCATAGACTGATGCCTGAACTTGTGTGTTACCCGGAGCTGCACAGTGAGACGGTTGTTGTCGGCCTCCCTGCTGCGTAGCTGGCCCTGCAGGTGAGCACGTGTGGTCTCCACAGACTTGGTGGCATGGACCGCATTCTCTGTGTTCTCCTGTGGAGCATCAAAGCAGAAAGAGATGGTGTGAGGACAATGCCTTCATTTAATTTGTACCTTTGTCAATGTTTTATCATGTACAAATTGTGGTCATCGCTTGTGTATTTCATGTGAAATTAAAGCCCAATGCTAACCATTTCTTTCTTCCGCAAACCCATCAGTTCTTCTACCATTTGTTCTTTATCATTCAAATCTCCTTTCAAATGCTGGTGGAAACAAAATAACAACAAACATAAAAATAAATCTTTCCCACAGTACAATTTTCATTTGAAATGACAAATGTGTATAGTGAACAGTAGCAGATGCTTTTCTATCCAAAGTGTCTTACAAATTTAGCACACAAGTTCAGTATATGTGGCCCATGCGGGTTTGAATCAAATCCCCAACTTTAATGTAGCTGGCATCATGTTTCAACCCACTGAGCCATACTGCACTGAATGACCCTATTATCTGCCAAGAGGAGCTTAACAAACTGGCAGACCTTATAAAATCTTAAGCCTTGGCACCGCTATGTCAACATTTCAAAGCGTTTCAATACAGGTCTGGAGTAATGTGTGAAGTTTTATTTTTTTCACCAAGGGAGAAGCAATTTACCAGATTATCACACTCAGCCTGTGTAAGCTTCTTCAGTAAGAGATCGATGTGTTTGTCTGTCTCCATTCGAGACGCCTAATACAGGAGACAAAAAGTGTAGTCAAATCATATGTTAATTTAAGAAGACAAAGTTGCAATAACCCTTTACTTTAGTGCTCAGGTATAATGCATTCTAATACTTGTCATAAGCATGACCCCCTTATAAATTGCTAGGTGACAGTCCTTCAAAGTAGTAATCATTAGCCATCAGATTAGAATTGCCAACCTCTGCATCCTTCAGGTCTTGGAGTTGCTGTCGAACAGACTTGTTTATCCGTTTAAAAACCTCCAACTTGTCCAGTAGAAGGCCTCTCTGCCTTGACATCCGCCGGTTATCAGAAGCAGAGTGTCTTGAGTCCTTTGTAACAGAAGGATTAATTAAATTCTGCTTTTGACACCTTAAACATTGTAAACAAATTAAAGATGTTGATATCATGTTATGCCTCTCTTAAAATAAAGACAGGTGCACTGTCTGCACATCAACTGCAAAGGACTTCACGTACGGCAAAATCGCCCTCCAGTGTCTCCTTGAATGACATGAGCTGTATGGCTGCAGAAATGCCCGCTGCTTCGGCATCCATCAATGTTTTCAACAGGGGACTTTTGTCCATGGTTGCACCATAGTCTCCATAACTACATATAAAGAAAAGACAGAGAGAGGGTTAGAAATCAGTTGGATCCACACTTAGAGCTGTGTCTGTGCAGTGTTTCTCCCAAATGCAATCGTTTTATAATGTAGATGTAGTGTATTTTTGTGATCCCTGACGCTCGGTCTGAACATTAACATGCATCACTTGCGGTTTTGGAAGCATAAGGACCTTATCTTTCATATCAGCTCAAAATAATTTTCAAATAACAATGTTAAATTAATACACAACTTGATAGGTTAGTGTTCCCACACGGCCATATCTCCATGTTACAGCGCTTGTTTACGGACAACAGACGGAAGACAGGAGGCGACCACCTGTGCTAATTAGTTATCTAGCTGTATGGATCTGTGCAAAACTGCTCGAGTAAGTGTATCTTTTTCATTTGAAGGATTCTTTCTTGATGATGAAAGATAGAGGCCATATGTTTTGAAAGCCGTATGGCAAGCAATGTTTATTGACGTTTCTAAATGTTAAAACACAGCATCAGGACAGAAGGAATGGTGCATCAGGACAGAAGGAATGGTGCATCAGGACAGAATGAATGGTGCATCAGGACAGAAGGAATGGTGCATCAGGACAGAAGGAATGGTGCCCGAGAGGATGGCTGCCGTTTTACATGCTCCTAACCAACTGTGATATTTTGTTCGTTTTTTTGTTAGTTGATCAAGATTATCCTACCAACGGGACATTAAAAACTGTAATATCTTATGTTTCACAGAGTCGTAGCTAAAAGATGACAAGGATAATATAGAGCTGGCGGGATTTTCCATGCACCGGCAGAACAGGGAAGTTACATCTGGTAAGACAAGGGGTGGGGGGTTGCCAACTGTCCCGTATTAGTCGGGATGTCCCTTATATTGGGCTAAATTGGTTTGTCCCATACTGGACCTCCATTGTCCCGTAATGTCATCCAATCACAGTAAAGCGTAAACTCGCCAATTACTGCAAAGTAATTTCTGTTATTGTTCGGTCGGTTTGGCATATCAAGGATATATGGATAAACCTGCAAAAAAGAAAAGACTGTGGAGCTACAACAAACAATGTGAAGCAAAAAAGACATGGGTTAAGCCCGTCAGTGGTGACTCGACAAAAGCTTTCTGTACTTTATGCGTTGGGAATTCTCAATTGGCCATGGAGGGGAGAATGACCTAACTCAGCATGCATCCACAGAAATGCACAAGGCCACGCTAGCTAAAGGTGCTAGCAATATCGGTGCATTCTTCGTGACGTCTACTGCGGAAAAACGGACAAAATTGGAAAACACCTCTCCGTTTACCAGTTATTGAGCAGTGCCAACAATCGCATTCTGAAAGCTAATTGCCCAGCTCACATAGCTCATAATGCCTGCAAGCACGCCTGCAAGCACGCCTGCAATCAGCTGTCAGTGGATATTGAGACAATTGTTTTACAGATCTACAGACACTTATCAGTATCTGCTTCCCGAAGAGAGGAACTGCGTGCATTTTTTGCCTTTGTTGACATTGAGTGGCGTGAAATTCTGCAACATGTTTGCACACGATGGCTCTCTTCATCCAGCTGTCGATCGTCTCCTGCGAAGCTGGCCAGCTCTTACATCAAACTTCAAGTCCCTTGGGGAGACCTGTCCTGTGGCACTGAAGAGTATTTTTGAGTATGAAGAAAAAGCAGAAGATGCTGAGATTTATCTGTGTTTTTTCCACAACGTGGGTGTCTTTTTGACCAACTCATAAAAAGCTGGAGGAAACAACGCTCTGCATCACAGATGTTTACGAGGAAGTCCAAAAGTTCAAAATGAAGATGCTTCAGCTGAAACAGGACAGTTTCGTTGGATACCAGACCAAGCAGCTGATGGACAAACAATTGTCAGCACAAAGGTCGAAGCAGCAACAGGACTTTGAAGTTCTATGACACTGTCATTACATACATTGACATGTGGTTTGATTTCTCACCAGAAAATGAAATGGTGAAACTGATCGGCCTCTATGAGGAGCTCTCCTTCACTGACCTGGAGCAGGTGGTGGTTGTCCTCAAAATTACAGAGACGGTCAGTATGGACCAACTCTATGAAGAGTTTTGTGCTAGCCGGGAGGAAATACAGAAAGCCAGGCAGGATACCACAAAATCCGCCAGTGAGAACTGGGTGGCAGTTTTCCAAAACCAAGGGAAAGCCAACTTGATCAACATGTTCAGGATTGTCTCATTTGTCCTCAGTGTGCCAGGCTGAAATGCCTTTGTAGAGAGGATTTTCTGTCTGATGACCATTAAATGGTCAGACTCAAGAAACAGATGTAGCACAGAGGCTCTGTGACAGAGCTGATCAAAAATGAACTTCAATATCTGTGAACTGTGAGTTGTCATGTAATGACTTCTCTCTGGCTATGCAAAAGGAGAAAGGACTGCTTGAATCAGTCAAGAGCAGCAAAAAATAAGTAGACTTGGTGAGTGACTCATGCCCCTCATTTCCTCTTTTGCATTTGAAAGGTTGTTTTTTCGCTGTAAAGGTCCAAATTGTGATTTCTTTGATAATTTATTTTGAGGGTTATGCACATAAGTTTACATAATGATACAGTTTAAGTAAAGCTATAGACAAAATTGAATATAGTGTAACGACCCTGGGTTTATAAGCGCGGATATCGACTCTGCCGCACGAGCATGCTTTTGCTGCAGTCGATAGCGTGCTGGACTTCGGGCTAAAAGGTTGAGGGTTCGAGACCTGCTCCCTGCTGTTTCATTACAATGGTGTCAGAAGTAATCAACCTTTGCATCCACGACAGTGCGTGTGCTTGGCCGGTGAGCGCGTTCCTACAAGATGCTGAGTCGCAAGCTAGCGCAAGGACGCACTCTTTGAAAGGTGGGAGTAGTGTAACGACCCTGGGTTTATAAGCGCGGAAATCGACCCTGCCGCACGAGCATGCTTTTGGGGCACAGTCGATAGCGCGCTGGACTTCGGGCTAGAAGGTCGAGGGTTCGAGACCTGCTCCCTGCTGTTTCATTACAATACAAATGTTTTGCCTTTCCAATTGAATAAGAATATGAATATACACTGTATATTCATTCACACAACACCATACCCATACCGCCGTGGCACCGTGCACTGGCATGTCACCTTTTGTCCCTTATTTGGTAGTGAGAAAGTTGGCAACCCTAGGTGGTGCGCGATGTCTAATATTAAAGAAGTCTCGAGGTATTGCTCGCCTGAGGTAGAGTTCCTTATGATAAGCTGTAGACCAAACTATCTACCAAGAGAGTTCTCATCTATATTATTCGTAGCCGTCTATTTACCACCACAAACCGATGCTGGCACTAAGACAGCACTCAACCAACTCTATAAGGCCATAAGCAAACAAGAAAAATAGCATCCAGAAGCGGCGTTCCTAGAGGCCGGGGACTTTAATGCAGGCAAACTTAAATCTGTTTTACATCATTTCCACCAGCATGTCACATGTGCAACCAGAGGTAAAAAAACTCTAGACCACCTTTACTCCACACACAGAGATGCATACAAAGCTCTCCACCGCCCTCCATTTGGCAAATCTGACCCTAATTCTATCCTCCTGATTCCTGCTTACAAGCAAAAAATAAAGCAGGAAGCACCAGTGCCTCGGGCAATAAAAAAATTGTTCAGATGACACGGATGCTACGCTACAGGACTGTTTTGCTAGCACAGACTGGAATATGTTCCTGGATTCATCCAATGGCATTGAGGAGTATACCACCTCAGTCATCGGCTTCATCAATAAGTACATCACCGACGTCGTCCCGACAGTGACCATACGTACATATCCCAACAAGAAGCCATGGATTACAGGCAACATCCGCATCAAGGCTAGAACTGCTGCTTTCAAGGAACGGGACACGAATCCGGACGCTTAAAAGAAATCCCGCTAGGCCCTCAGATGAACCATCAAACAAGCAAAGTGTCAATACAGGATTAAGCATGTGACAAATAAAGTTTGATTTGAAGTTCAGATAAGGCAGTGGTGGGCGAAGCTAATGGCTGAGAACTGTAGGGAGAAGGCAGAATGCCGCCTAGAGATTTCGAGAGCTAACTATCCCCTAAACAAAACTGTGGCCCATAGATCTCACTAGTTGCTCTCCATCTCAGGGGTTTTAGTGTAGACGCTGCTGCGTATCCTGCTCCCTCTCCCATGCTCTGAGAAGCCATCTAGCTCATCGTCTAAAGAGTCCTGGAAGGGATCCTCAGGAGACATGGCTCTCATTTCTGCAGGGGGATGAAAGAGGACTATAGGTGTTAGTCTTACAGTTTTCCCATAATCACATTTCCATTTTCTAATAAAAGACACTAGACAACTGTAATGACAAGGAAATTCTGAACATGATTGATGCACTGACACAATATGATATGAGAAGATATACACAGACAATACCAGACAAGTGTATTGCAAGTATAGCTAGAATTGTAGCTAACTAACAGGTGTCATACATGGAAATTGTCCAAGGCAACATTTACCTGTTCTACTTCTCAATCAATTACTATCTCCTCTACAAACGACCCTGTACTGTCACTGATTATTAGGCTACAACCAGTGCTTGTTCTTTTGACCATTAGCTATTAGCTGAGCTGATCCATTTTGACCTTCAGAGCCAAGGAACAGTAGTTAGCTAGCTACACAAGCTATGGTATCTGGATACCGTATGCTAGCTGAGTTAGCTAGCAAAGGCCAGTTAGTTAGAATTACTAAAATGAAACGCAAAATCAAACCGAGTTTAGGTGATGAGGTAAGAAACATCTATGACCAAGACGTATCTAGCTAAATTGGTAAGGTGAGATTTCAAATTAAATGTATTTTTACCTTCATTCACTTTCGTGCCTCTTGTCTTGATGGAAACCCTTGTCTTGTGCTACTGTACTGTAAGATGCTTGGCGTTCGTTGCATCCATTGGTTGATTTGAGTCCCGCCTTTTTACTCGCGATAAGTGATTGGCTGAGACATTGGGCATAAAGGCGTAACGTAAACAAACCCTACTAGAGCGTGGTTCTTAGCTAAATCAAAAAAATTGTTGTAAGTACACCTCTGCATAACATTGTATCCTTATTAACATTAAAGAAAAAAGAAAGAAATATAGATCAACTTACAACAAAGAATAACTTTATTAACATTGTTTTTTAGTCTGTAACAGAAAATACTTAAAAGTGCATCAATTTGCCGGAAATGTAAAAAAAAATTCAAGCCTTAATTAAACTAACATTTTTTGACCATTTGATTCTGAAAAATAAAATATAATCAATAAATAATAATAAATTCAAATTGATCAGCAACATTAACTCAGGAGCACAATATATGAAACACTTTGACCTATAAAACAATTTGTGCTGATTTTTAAAAGTCAAAATGAGGAAGTCAGGATTAATGGCTACAATGAGCACGTTTTGCAGAGCACAGCTTTTCGAAGCGGGGTTTGAAGCATGATACTGCAACTCTCAGCTCCTGCTCAATGTTTAGCTGGGACCTGATGACAGAGACCATGTCTAATGCTGCAGGCAGTATCAGCTCCTCTGCTATGGAGTGGGGTTTTTTGCACTGAGCAATTTGGTACGCCACCTTATATGATGCTAACAGTGCTCGCTGGTTTACTGAAGTAGCATTCACAAAGCGGGACGATTGTTGGCAATATTCGGCACGTTTTCGCTGAAAAAACTCAAGCGGCTTATCAGCGTGATTGGGGTGTAATGTCTTTAAGTGACGCCTTAATTTATTTGGCTTCATGCTGTCCGCTGCCAACATTTTTAGACACAGTAAACATACCGGTCTTTCCTCGTCTCCCACCGTAGTCACAGTGAAGCCAAGCGCTACATACGCGTCGTCATATTTCCTCGTCTTAGCTTTCGGGAGACTTACGTTTGTCTCATCTCCGTCTTCTCTCCGCCTTTCTTTTCATCGCTGTTAAATATTTTTCCATGGTGTCTCTTAAGGGTTTGTTATCTGCACTTCATATCTCCTGCTCTTGTTCGGTGCCAAAAAAAACATGTTCCCCGGGGTCACACGCGCCCCCCACTATTTGAGAAGGACTGGTTTAACCCATCCACATGCATTTTCTATATGAAATAAATATTACATCATTAACAAAATATTTTGAGTAAAACCGAAATGAAAAAAATCAACAACAAAGTAATTAAACTGGAACAACAAAGTAATGAACATGTGTAAATGAAACTGCACGGGATTCAAAAGCTGGACAGTAAAGTCACGTGACATTCAAGTTTGGAACGGACCGTTTTGATTGGACGAAGCACTTTTACAAGTTTCTCTTCTCAATTTTCGATTAAATCATAACTAACTTACCTAGTTATCGAAGAGAGTGCACACGTTTTGGTTATATTCTGAACCGTACATTTGTTTGGCATGGAGGTCATATCTCTTGACGAGGAGCTTCTTTGCGCCGTCTGCCGTGACATATTTGTCGAGCCTGTGACTTTGCCGTGCGGTCATAATTATTGTGAAGGCTGTGTGAAGCAGTTGAAAAGATCTGCGGTGAAAGTCGAAAACATCAATGCCGAGGGTGGATTCGAGAGACTGTGTATATGTTACACCTGTCCTCTTTGCCTTGCACCTTGCGATTCAACGTTAAACTTGAAAAATAACGTGGTACTTAACAACATAATTGAAAAGTACCACAGTAAACGTGCAAGCGGTGTCGACTGCACTGTCTGCAAAGGTGATCAGAGGATGTTCGCAGAAAAGAGTTGCGTCACCTGCGAAGAGTCATATTGCACCGTCCACATCATACCACACTTGGAGAACGCTGTACTGCGCCAACACGTTCTGGTGAGCCCGATGGGCGACACTAGCAGACTGCAAAGAGCACGGGAAGGAACAGGAACTTTACTGCGAGACAGACCAGACCCCCCTGTGTGCCTACTGCATGCTACCTGCGGAGGCCAAGCACAGGGATGGGCACAATGTCGTGAAACTAGCAGATGCGCTGGATACTTTAAGGGTGAGGTGGTGTCTCATATTTTCATTTTGGTCACTTGTGCATTCATGGAAGATACTTTGAGTTTGCGCTATTTTCAGAAAATCAATTAGAATGCATCTTGTTAATTGGTAAATCACAAATTAATCAATGGTATGTCTTTAATTGTTTTGATAGGGGAACTGTCAAGTCAAACTTCAGGGTATTAAAGAGAGGCTGACTGAAGTAAAGAATGGCCTGGCAAAAATTGATGAAGCTGCTTCGTGTTCCAAGGTAACACAGATCCTATCATGTTGACTATGTCAGCAAGAAAATTAACCCAAACCCCACATGATAGGAATTAGGCAAATGTTGATGCGCCCCTCACCACTTCCGTTAAACTAGTCTGAATAGTGAGTGCATGTAGTGGCAGACTTATTAGACAACTAACACGGAACCCAAACCGGCTGCGCGTGTGCGCCATCGTGCATACATTTATTTTTCCCCCTACACCAAACGCGATCACGACACGCAGGTTAAAATATCAAAACAAACTCTGAACCAATGACATTAATTTGGGGACAGGTTGAAAAGCATTAAACATTTATGGCAATTTATATTGCACTTGCTAGCTAATTTGTCCTATTTAGCTAGCTTGCTGTTGCTAGCTAATTTGTCCTGGGATATAAACATTAGGTTATTTGACTTGAAATTGTTGATAATAGGATATGGAGAAGGGTGAGCCGGTCAAGGATCGATTCAGACAAGGTGGTAAATTGTATGACAAGCGACAGTTTTATTTAAGAGTAAAGATATCTGGTACAAGCGTGCACGGACTCGTTCTGTCTGGCTCATAGAGAACCGTCGGAAAAAGCCCAGATAACAGAGTGCATAGACATTTTATACAGCACAGAAAGTAGGTTGAGTCTGGAAGTTCTGGTCCTCTGGTTGGTTCTGATGAGTTGGGCGAGGTCTCCTTCAGGCTAGTATCACTGTCCCATTGGCTCTGAGTAGAGTTCTTTGTCTTCAGAAATGTTCCGCTAAAACAGGAGATTAGGTGTGTGCGTAGATGTTCCTATTTTGACATTTCTGTGTGTCTCTGTAAAATGTTCAGACTGAAGAGGAGATTTTGTGTGTGCGTAGATGTTCCTGTCTTATCTGTGTTTATGAAAGGTTTACGTCAGCCCTCTGTCCTTGGGTATGTGTGTGTCTCAGTATCTCGTGAAATTCAGTACCAAGCACCCTTTTCTTGTCAGTGTTTATAAAAGGTCTATGTCAGCCATCTGTCTCTGGGTGTGTGTGGGTCTCAGTATCTGCTTATGAGTTTGTGAGAAACCCTGTTTTGAAAGAAGTTAGTTATAACAATGTAATAGGGATATGCTTGTGTTATATTAAATCGTATTTATTACAAAATGCACAAGGTCCTCTACTCCGACAATTAATCCACACATAAAAATTGAATAATTTCTAGTCAGCTCTCATCCTTCCAGGCTTTTTCATCATTTAACTTATATGGTGATTGGTATCTAAACTTTCATAGTAATACCATGACAACCGGCAACACTTCGTCTTTCAATCACCCACGTGGGTATAACCAATGAGGAGATGGCACGTGGGTACCTGCTTCTATAAACCAATGAGGATATGGGAGAGGCGGGACTTGCAGCGCGATCTGCGTCAGAAATAGGAATGACTTCTATTTTAGCCCTTGGCAGCAACGCAGACGCTTGTTGGCGCGAGCAGTTTTGGTGCAATAAATGAATACCATAGATTCATAAATTTATTTTGCAATGCTCGCGACGTGAGCAGTGTCGTCAGCGTTGCAATAAATGTATGCGCGCAGCCGGTTTGGGTTCCGTGTAAGGCAATTGCCTGGGGCCTGACATCAGGCAGCCTCGTGTACTTGGCATAACTAATGTATTATTAAACAAAATTATCTTGCAATCCTACTCCACTTGAGGTCCTACTTCACTCGTGAATAATCTCCCTGGTGTGCTATTATAGTGCTTGTGACAAATGGATTGGTGTCTGTTTTCCTCCTCCGAATTTGTCTCTAGATATTGAACGACTTCACTATTACGACCCCATGCCTGAAAGCTATGACTGTTTTTGAGACACAGGCCTATGTGTCTTCCGCTTCCTTCTGACGCTCACATGACGCGCAATCATTACACTCACACTGCTTACGAGCGTCTGCATAGCCAGGCTCTAAAATAGAACTTAGTTCTATTTGTGATGCTTGATGCACTGCAAGTCCCGCCTCTCCTATCTCCTCATCGGTTTTTAGGAGCATATACCCATGTGGGTGATTGAAAGATGAACTGAGGTCCACACTCCAGTCCAGTTGGTGGTGGTAATGCACCTTAAAGTTCTTTGCCAACAGCCATATAAAGTCCAAAAAAGAAGAAGCGGTAGAGATTACTAGAAACCACCTCGGTTTACCATTTTATCTGTGGATTAATTGTCGAAGTAGAGGACCTGGTACAGTTCAGGTAAAATAACAACCCAATGTTCATATCCCAGGACAAATTAGCTAGCAACAGCAAGCTAGCTAAATTGCCATAATTGTTTGCTTTTTGACCGGTCCCCAAATTAATATAGTTGGTTCTGATTTTTCAACCTGCGTGTCTTGATCGTGTCTGATGTGTGTGTGGACAAAATCAACATGTGTGCGAGCGGTCTGGTCAGCATGTTACTGTGCATTATTTTCAATTGTGGTTTTGTCACACATTTCTACACTCATCTCCTTTGCATACAATTATTAACTATGCTCTTCCCTGATGCATTTCAGTCATGTTGTGGTGCAAATATTTGTTTTACTCCTTCCCCATATTCAAGTCATTTGCCATATTTCCCTTTTTAGCCTCATGAACATAACTTGGTTGCAGTTTGTATCTGTGCTAGAATTGTTTAAGTCCATAAAATATCAGTATTGCATAGGAAAACAACAGATATAGGTATTGGCACAGAATCCCTAACTTGAAAGTGTAAAACAGACAATATGTACGCGAACAAAAATATAAATGCAAACATTTCAGAGTTTACTGAGTTACAGTTCATATGAGAATCTGTAAATTGACCTGTATTAGGCCCTAATCTAGGGATTTCACATGACGGAATAGATATGCATATGTTGGTAACAGATACCTTTAATAAAAGGTAGGGGCGTGGATCAGAGAACCAGTCCGTATCTGGTGTGACCACCATTTACCCCGTGCAGCGCGACACATCTCTTTTGCGTAGAGTTGACCAGGCTGTTGATTGTGGCATGTTGTCCCACTCATTTTCAATCGGTTACGTGACAGGTATGTCGGCCATGGAAGAACGTGGACACTTTCAGCATCCAGGAATTGTGTACAGATCCTTGCGACATGGGGCTGTGCATTATCATGCTGAAACATGAGGTGATGGCGGCAAATGACTGGCTCGACAATGGGCCTCAGGATCTCATCACGCTATCTCTGCATTCAAATTGCCATCGATAAAATGCAATTGTGTTCGTTGGCCATAACTTATGCTTGCCCATAATAACCCTACCACCATGGGGAACTTTGTTCACAACGCTGACATCAGCACGACGCCATACACGCTGTCTGCCATCTGTCCGGTACAGCTGAAATCGGGATTCATCTGAAGAGAACACTTCTCCAGCATGCCAGTGGCCATCGAAGGTGAGCGTTTGCCCACTGAAGTCGGGTACGACACCAAACTGCAGTTAGGTCAAGACCCTGGTGAGTACAACAAGCATGCAGATGTGCTTCCCTGAGACTGTTTCTGACCGTTTGTGCAGAAATGCTTCAGTTGTTCAGTTTCATCAACTGTCCGGGTGGCTGGTCTCGGATGATCACGCAGGTTAAGAAGCTGGATCTGGGTGGCTGGTCTCGGATGATCACGCAGGTTAAGAAGCTGGATCTGGGTGGCTGGTCTCGGATGATCACGCAGGTTAAGAAGCTGGATCTGGGTGGCTGGTCTCGGATGATCACGCAGGTTAAGAAGCTGGGTCTGGGTGGCTGGTCTCGGATGATCACGCAGGTTAAGAAGCTGGATCTGGGTGGCTGGTCTCGGATGATCACGCAGGTTAAGAAGCTGGATCTGGGTGGCTGGCGTGGTTACACGTGGTTGAGGCCATTTGGACGTGCTGACGTTCTCTAAAACATGATGTTGGACGTGGTTTTTGGTAGAGAAACAAATATTAAATTCTCTGGCAACGGCTTTGGTGGACATTCCTGCAGTCAGCAAGACAATTGCATGCTCCCTCAACTTGAAATGTCTGTGGCATTGTGTTATGACAGAACTGCACATTTGATTGTCCTCAGTGCAAGGTGCACCTGTAACGATCAGGCTGTTGAATCAGCTTCATATGCCACACCTGTCAGGTGTATGGATTACCTTGGCAAAGGAGAAATACTGACTAACAGGGATGTAAACCATCTGTTTACAATCTTTGAGAAATAAGCTTTTTGTGGGATCTCTGGGATCTTTTATTTCTGCTCATGAAACATGGGAGCGGCAATTTTTTTTATTACTGCCTTTTTTCTTGCCTGCAAATTGCTTTTGGTGAACAAATCTGTCTGAAAATGTTTCAATCTGTGCGGGACTCCATTGAACTTTTGAAATCCTGATGTAGCCCTCGAGTCAAAATTATTGCCCGCCCTTGTTCTGTGGCAACGCAAATACCTTTTAGTAGTGAGGGGCATTTTAATTATTCTTCTTTCACTTAGAAGAGCTGGCTCCAAACAGCTCTTTGTTCAGTAGCCATGATTGTTAAATAGACATGGGCGGGGGCCTAAAACTGGCTTCTGCCTGGGGCCTCCAAGTCAATAACTCCGCCCCAGCGTGACTGCAGCATTTGTCTGGTTTAACCAGGCTACACCTCTGACGGTCACCCATTTTTATAACAGGCCAGTCTGGAGAGGCAGCAAATTGAGTGCACAGCCTTCCTGCGCAGAATCAAGCTGTTCCTTGAGTTTGAGGAGCAGGCGTGGCAGAAGAGGTTCTCTGTGGACATGGTGCAGGAGAGCAGGACCGGGAAGCAGCGGACAGAGGGGCTGAGGAGGCTGCAGGACAGGCTGACACAGGCACAGGACACCCTGCTGAAGACTCAGACCATCAGTGACCCCCTGGTGCTGCACCAGGTAGAGCACAAGCATGATTAGGGCATAATAACATTTTTAAAAGAAAGACTGAACGCTGACGTGAAACAATGGTGAGCACAGCATTGTCTGGTTTGTCCAGGCTAGGAGTGTACTGGGACGTAAATCTAAATGAGAGTTGAAATTCGGCACCACAAATAACAAAAACGGTAGTCAGCGCACCCAGTGCCGCTTATGCTAATAATCATCTGGTTTGTCCAGGCTAGGAGTGTACTGGGACGTAAATCTAAATGAGAGTTGAAATTCGGCACCACAAATAACAAAAACGGTAGTCAGCGCACCCAGTGCCGCTTATGCTAATAATCATTTAATTAAGCGTATGGCTACATTTCATAATGATTTATTTTAACTGTTCGATTTAATTTCATTAAACAGCTCTTGAAGAATGAGGAGTGGTAAGTTGAAATTATTTTTATGACTAAATTATAGCTGAAGACACCCACAAACAGTTCCCTCAAAGTAGAATAATTTAATGTCATGCCAGCACCACAGTATTTGACAAATTTCTTTACAAGTATGTAAATAATTGGCGCAACAGACACATATGCTACACATTATGTTCATCTCGCTAAATTCTGAACTTTAGTGATCTTAAATTTCCCCGTTGCAGGGCAGACCTGCTTCAAAGGGACGTTTGTTCCCGTCAGATGGAGAAGCTCAGTAATTGGAGTGGAACCAAGCTTGTGGCTTCATCTAGAATCACCCCCTTATTCCAGACTCTCCAGAAAACATTTCAAGGTACTCCGTCTCCATGAAGAGCAGTTAACACAAGTTAAAAAATATATAATTATTAGCTGAATATTGAACCAATCAGTCTATCTGAGCATTCACACAACTATAGTACATTAGAAACCTATTGTGTTTTTGGCCAGCTAATTGTTCCTGTCAGCCATTTTAAAGTAACATTTTGGCTCGTATCTCTAATATTATGTCTCTGTAGGAGATGTCATTTTATTTGCTGAATTAAGTGCCCACCCCAAACTGAAGTTGGACCCTGACTCTGGCTCTGTGTGGGTGACTGAGGAGGACCAGCGACATGAGGAACCATGTTACCTGGATCGGCCTTACTGTGTGATGGGAGTCATTATCTCCTCCAAGGGTGTGCACAATTGGGAGGTGGAAGTAGAGGGGCTCTCCTCTTGGGCCCTCGGTATAGCCTTCCTTGGCCCATACCAGATAGCGGTGACCTGCAAGCTCGGCACTGATGACCAGTCGTGGAGTCTGAGTTACAGCAAGAGCAAGCAGCAGTTCTCTGCCCAGCATGACTGGCTGGCATTTGCGTTCCATGCACCGGACTCCAACCCACCCATACGGATCGGGGTCTTTCTGGATGTGGACAGTGGAATCCTGAGCTTCTACGATGCAGTGAGGATGACGTGTCTCTACACTTTCTACTGTACCCTGGATCAGGACTCAGCCAGCCAAACTTACCTCAGACCAGCCTTCTGCCCAAGGCTGAAGGAGGATGACCAGCCACTGTCGACTAAGCCAATGAGGGTGCTGCGCCCAGTCTCAAACCTTTAGGCACTACAACCAATGACATCCTTCACACTAATAGTTGCACTAGCAGCTAGCTAACATACTTTTCTTTTTGTTCCAAATGCTTAGTTTGAACCACTCACCATTGATTGTGTTTGAAATGAAGAAAATATGGAGAACCTGTTTCTATGTTTTTGTAAAGCCGCTCAAACTGTTACCCAGCTTAAAATGATGCTACAGTTTGGCAAAATCACAAAATGTAGTAAGTTGTCTGAGCCTTTGAATGTCTTGTAAGCGAACTAATTTAGATAAATATATGCAGTGTGCATAACATCTGAGCATCAGCAATGTATTGTGCCTTTTTCTACATGTTTCCTACCAGAATAGACTACCAAATCTACAAATGCTTATTGACAAGTGTTTAGTTTCTATTTCTTGTGGTCCTCTGTTGGATTGTTTCTCTAACACTGCATTAAAATAACTTGGTCCTATTATCATTGTATTGTTGTGATGGCAGCATTTTATAATTGTTTAATAAAATAAATATAAACGTTACCGTATCTGCGATTTACTTCCTGGTTCTGGTCGCAGTCCTATAATTGTTAAACAGCAGTAGGTTACTGCTATCTCCCGACATAGCTGGCATTCTCGCACGTCATCAGCCTATCAAGCTGCTGGACAATGTCTGGGGCTCACCAACTTCCAACGGACAGGAACAGGACACACAAAGGTCTGAGCACTGTCTTGAAGTCAACCAATGATATGCATTCTTAGGCCTATTATATAAAAATGTGCAGCTGGAGACAGTATGGTTGGGCAAAAAGTTGTCAAATTGAGCACCATCATTATCCTTTAAAAAAAAATTCAACAGAATAATATTCTGAGTAACACATTTGCATCCAAAAGATAAGGGTTCATTATAGTATCACACTGGAGTTGTGATGGGCTTAATGGCATTTCAGAAGGAACAGATTTCACTTTTAGAAGTCAAATGTCTGCATCCATTTATGACATGTCATAACATCAATGCATAAGCTTTCTCTAGCAAAACATGTGATAGTGAGAACATGATTGACATCGATCTGATTTACATCTTGTTGAAAGTGGCAACGGTGACTCATTGAAAAGCAAAAGGGCAACTGACAAACCAAAGTAGCTAAATCAAAATATGAGTACGCCTTGATTTTGCTCCTCTAGAGAACAATGCTACTAGCATTCATCCAGTCCACCATGCACACTTTAATGTCAATTTAAATGTCACTCTTAGTCCAGGACTGCACTTCATGTCCAACTGGCACCATTGCATCTAAGTTTGGTAGGCGAAGAGGGAAGGTTTCATGTCATAAAGCATCTTTTGAATTGCGCTTATAACACTAGAGAAACGTCACATCGTCTTGAGACTCCACCCAGCACCACTGAGTGTCATACCCCAACAGAACCTCACAACTGGGAATGGTCTGTTCTTCCACCCCCACGATGTCACCGTCTGAGGCCCCTTGTCTCTCCTCTGGGAGACCACAGTGCGGTGTCCCAGTTTCTCCTGTCCTCTCAGGAGGGCTAACAACGCCCTCTAGAGTCAACCCTGTGTCATTAGAAGAAACGGCATTGGTGAGCATATGGAAGTAGCTGTCCCCAGAGATGCTATCTGGTACTTTCAACTCTTCTGGTTCTTCATTGGCATCATTTAGAGGACTCCGCCAGCTAGTTAGGGCCAGACTCAGGCCCTCTCTGCAAGGGGACAAGCCAGACCCAGGCCCCTCAGCCAGACTACACTGGCTGCTTGTCAGGCTGCTGCCCCTGCTGGTAAGGGTGCCACGCTCCTCCAGCAGCCAGCGCACAGCCTCCATGGCCTCATGCACCGTCACCAGCTGGTGCAGGATCCGCACGTCTGCAGCACGCAGACAGCCCTGTGGGAGGAGGGTGGGGAGGGAATGTGAGATGACAGTAGTGAGCAGAGGAATTTAGACCTAAAATGTTTTGAATGACATGAGGGCCCTCAGCTGGGTGAGGGGGGTGGTGTGGTGACAGAACTGTCAATGACTGTCAATAATAAAGGTGAAGTGGTTGTCACTAATGCCAGCCAAACATGGTCTGGTGGGAGAGTTCTATACAGCATTTGTATAGCTTTGAAAAATAAACCCAGTCATAGAACAACTGAACAGAATAAATGAATGCACACACACAGTTTGTATAATCAAATCGTACAGAACTATTAAAAATTGCATTCTGCAAAGGAATCCTTACCATCTCCAGTTTCAAGTTTCTGATCTTGTCGGTCAGACTGTCGCTGGTGCGGTTGTCTCTCCCCTCAGGACGATTGGAACTCCACTCAACACCGAGCGAAGCATCCCCCTGCATCCACCTCAACAGGCTCTCCGGAGTTTTCATCCCAATTTTATTTTCCAGCTCTTTCAAATCTGGAAATGACTCTTCTTCCATAATAAAATATTATGAAATTCTACTTGAATATAGAATTGTTAGAGAATTTTAGGGGTAGCTTACGCGCAACGATCCAAGCAAACAGTATATTGGAAATCAGCCCTGACAAATTACCTGTGACACAAAACATGTTAGCTTGCCCGCAGGCATAGTCAACTTGAAAAAAAGCCCTCACGTGCGCATTGTGTTCCTGAACGCTCCATAATGAACTAGGATTCCATTGAGAGATTGGAGCAAACTTTTCCACTGACGGGTTTCAAAAGAATCGTGAGCTATTGCAAAAACGTGAAAAATAACTGGATGCGTCGATAGCTTAACTTAATTAATTATTCTCAAAGGCCGTCGATATTGTTACGCAATCACTGTCAGAGACGGACAGATGTGGACAGCCAACAACAGGTAACCTGATATGTGCCGAGGCAATGCCACTCGTCGACAGCTAGACGTGGGTCCACCCAGTCCGCACAAAAACATCAGGAATGTAAATGTAGGTGAATATGAACCTGAATATGAACTGCAGTCGGCAAGTAGCCTACCCGTGCTCAATTGAGAGATAGTGGGAACCTGCAGAATATGCGAGCATGTGTAAAATACGTTTTTATACTTAAATAGCCATTTCATACGAATACATTGTTAGATGTATTTATTTAATTTACTTATGAACACATGTCTAGTATAGCCAACTACAATAAAACAATTGACAAGCTTATACTGGCTTACATTATGGATCCAGATAACGACTTAATTACATGTCACATGACGTCAGAGTTGGCATTGACGTCACTTCTGGGACAGGTAAAGAATAGCCATCTGACATTTGCTGTAATTGATTGGGATATGCCTGGGAATAGGTTATGATCAAAGATGAGCAACAAAAAGTTCACAGGGGCTCCATTTGGAACACAGTCTGCAAGGTTCTTTGTTTCTAATATTTCCATGAAATTACCCCTATGAAACATAACAATCAATAATGATTGTAAACATCTCTTGTAAATATCTATTATAGCATTGTAGGTCTATAGCATCAAATAAATAACAATCATAAACTCTTTCAATCTTCTTTTTCTCCATAAGGTTTGATGTTTCAGGAGTCTACCCATCCAAAAAGAAGATTGGCACGTTCACAGAAATCAACCACTGCAAGAGACTGATAAGTGACTTGGTAAATAAAAGCACATTACAGTATCTCATTCGATTTGATGTGATTTTCAAAACATTTTACTTGGAAGATACAGTATGTGTCAAGGCTTTGCATGACTCTCCTCCTAAATGTGTGTGTGTGCAATCCATGTTTTGAGCTGAACTAACAAACTACAACTGAAATAATAAAGTAATATTTTATTTTCTATTAAATTCTATTTTATTCCACTCCTGTTTGTGTATCTCTCTGTCTGTGTCAGGAGCGTAAACTGAGTCCAGGTCGGTATGAGGTGGACACAGGGGACTTCAGCCCTCAGGTAGTCCAGAGCAGGGCCAGGGGACCAGGGTGGAAGAGGGGGCAGGAGATGGCCCAGCAGGCTCAGATGCCCCACCTGCTGTATAGAGACACATGGTTGACCAACCGCCTACTGGTGAGGGAGCAGCATCCATCATAATGATGATGACTTGTATCCGTTAGGAAATTATTTCTGTCTCATACAGCATCTATCACTTCACGACATCACAGAACTGACACTGAAATAGACCCTGTTATTTTTGTTTGGTCTGTCATGTTGTCCTATATAGATGCATTGATGCTTCTGTAATGAGGGCAACAGTTTAGGGACTTTTCAGCTCCAGTCCAAGCCAGTATGAAGGCTAATTATATTTTGATTCTGTACACAAATGTAGCTGTGTGAAATTAATATTACAACCAAACAATCAATGGAATGTGTTATATAATGTGATCTAAACTGATGAAACATAATTATATTGGTGGAAGGTTCCAGTGTAACTAATGCTAAGCTGTTCCACAACCTAGAGAAGCAGGGTAGGCCCAGGGAGGTATGACATCCAGGACTTCACAGAGCTCTGTAAGAAGCCGTACAGTGTGAGAGGAGTGTGTGACAGCAGGGAGGAGAGGTTTAAAGACTTAATGAAGGTAATGCAGTAACCCGTCACTAGAGGGAGACAAATACTCACATACCGATACTCACATACAAGTAAGTCACTGTGGTACTAGAACATTGGTCAAGTGCTTTACGGTAACCCAGACTAGACTATTAAGGAGCGAGCAGCAGCACAGTGGCATGTAAAAAATCCCTAGAAGGAAGAAAAGGTTTCCTTTTTCTCCACTGGGTAGAAGATAATTGATTAATGGTATTATTGTAATTTCTCCTTGTCATGTGACAGAAGCAAACTACTCCAGGCCCAGGGGCTTATGGGAAGGGGGGCATCCCGTCTGGGCTGCTGGATGAGAGGAGGAGGAAGCCGATTGGCTCCTGTCCCATGATGGACTTCAGTGCTGGAGTGGAACGCTTCCCAGACCTCATAGTGGTGAGTTTGTAGTCCTTAAATGTGAATGTGATTTTTTGCTGTGTATATATTGGAGAAAAGATCAGATGTATCAGATATACCAATACAGTTGAAGTCGGAAGTTTACATACACCTTAGCCAAATACATTTAAACTCAGTTTTTCACAATTGACATTTAATCCTAGTAAAACGTCCCTGTTTTAGGTCAGTTAGGATCACCACTTTATTTTAAGAATGTGAAATGTTAGAATAATAGTAGAGAGAATGATTTATTTCAGATTTGATTTCTTTCATCACATTCCCAGTGGGTCAAAAGTGTACATACACTCAATTAGTATTTGGTAGCATTGCCTTTAAATTGTTTAACTTGGGTCAAACGTTTCAGGTAGCCTTCCACAAGCTTTCCACAATAAGTTGGGTGAATTTTGTCCCATTCCTCCTGACAGAGCTGGTGTAACTGAGTCAGGTTTGTAGGCCTCCTTGTTCGCACACGCTTTTCCAGTTCTGCCCACACATTTTCTATAGGGTAGAGGTCAGGGCTTTGTGATGGCCACTCCAATATCTTGACTTTGTTGTCCTTAAGCGATTTTGCCACAACTTTGGAAGTATGCTTGGGGTCATTGTCCATTTGGAAGAACCATTTGCAACCAAGCTTTAACTTCCTGACTGATGTCTTGAGATGTTGCTTCAATATATCCACATAATTTTCCTGCCTCATGATGCCATCTATTTTGTGAAGTGCACCAGTCCCTCCTGCAGCAAAGCACCCCCACAACATGATGCTGCCCCGTGCTCCATGCTTCACGGTTGGGATGGTGTATTTCGGCTTGCAAGCCTCCCCCTTCTTCCTCCAAACATAACGATGGTCATTACGGCCAAACAGTTCTATTATTGTTTCATCAGACCAGAGGACATTTCTCTAAAAAGTACGATCTTTGTCCCCTTGTGCAGTTGCAAACCGCAGTTTGGCTTTTTTATGGCGGTTTTGCTGAGCAGCCTTTCAGGTTATGTCGATATAGGACTGGTTTTACTGTGGATATAGATACTTTTGTACCTGTTTCCTCCAGCATCTTCACAAGGTCCTTTGCTGTTGTTCTGGGATTGATTTGCATTTTTCCCACCAAAGTACGTTCATCTCTAGGAGACAGAACGCGTCTCCTTCCTGAGCGGTATGACGGCTGCGTGGTCCCATGGTGTTTATACTTGCGTACTATTGTTGGTACAGATGAACGTGGTACTTTCAGGCGTTTGGAAATTGCTCCCAAGGATGAACCAGACTTGTGGTGGTCTACACATTTTTTTCTGAGGTCTTGGCTGATTTATTTAGATTTTCCCATGATGTCAAGCAAAGAGGCACTGAGTTTGAAGGTATGCCTTGAGATACATCCACAGGTACACCTCCAATTGACTCAAATTATGTCAGTTAGCCTATCAGAATCTTCTAAAGCAATGACATAATTTTCTGGAATTTTCCAAGCTGTTTAAAGGCACAGTCAACTTAGTGTATGTAAACTTCTGACCCACTGGAATTGTGATACAGTGAAATAATCTGTCTGTAAACAATTGTTGAAAAATGACTTGTGTCATGCACAAAGTAGATGTCCTAACCGACTTGCCAAAACTATAGTTTGTTAACAAGACATTTGTGGAGTGGTTGAAAAACGAGTTTTAATGACTCCAACCTAAGTGTATGTAAACTTCCGACTTCAACTGTATAGGGGAAACGGAATATATGAATGAATGAACAAGGTTTATTGGGGGAATAAGGGGGACATTTCATTTTTCACCAGCAGCAACACAGACAGAGACAACACAGACAGATGCTTATGGGTGTTTGATGTTTTCTTCTCTGTGTTCAGGACTCTGGTCTGTGTCCTGGTACCTACAACTTACCGACCTTCACTGAGGTGCTTCTCAGTCGCCACATCAGCAAACGAGGACCCTACGACCTCTTCACTGGCCGACGAGACAAGCCAATCACCTGTGGATATTTTGCTGCCCCGGTAACTAGGCCCTTCAATTAGATTTGATCTCAATTAGAATAACCTGTATAAAAGGTTAAATAAAAAATATATATTCATGAACAATTATAAGAATAACATATTCAAAAGGGTGAAGGGAGCGCCATTGAGTGTTGTTAAGAGAGCTGTTAAAGTGCATGTAGAGGAATTGCCAGACGAATTGGAGAATTGATATCTCATGGTAAATCATCATGATCCTCTGTGAAGATTGATAATTGATATCTCATGGTATGTCATCATGATCCTCTGTGAAGATTGATAATTGATATCTCATGGTATGTCATCATGATCCTCTGTGAAGATTGATAATTGATATCTCATGGTATGTCATCATGATCCTCTGTGAAGATTGATAATTGATATCTCATGGTATGTCATCATGATCCTCTGTGAAGATTGATAATTGATATCTCATGGTATGTCATCATGATCCTCTGTGAAGATTGAGAATTGATATCTCATGGTATGTCATCATGATTCTCTGTGAAGATTGAGAATTGATATCTCATAGTATGTCATCATGATCCTCTGTGAAGATTGAGAATTGATATCTCATGGTATGTCATCATGATCCTCTGTGAAGATTGAGAATTGATATCTCATGGTATGTCATCATGATCCTCTGTGAAGATTGAGAATTGATATCTCATGGTATGTCATCATGATCCTCTGTGAAGATTGAGAATTGATATCTCATGGTATGTCATCATGATCCTCTGTGAAGATTGAGAATTGATCCATTCCATTGTGAACTCATTAAATTATCATTTTTCATACTACATTATGTTTCATAATTTTCTTTCTATTGTGATAAGCAGTTGAAAAGGAAACTACATGTTTGATGTGTATTTCAACCTAAAACCCTGCTTGAATGTTGCTTGCCTTGAGGACATCCCTTCACATGCTATTTCTGAATAATTGGGTTATTTTGCCTCCTTCCTGCCCTAGAAAAAAGCCAATCTGAATCTGGCTATGGTCGCCAAACCAGCAAAGGTCTTATGTGAGGACGTCCTGCGACCAGAGAAAAGACACCACGGCAAGTTTGGCACCCTAGAGCAGTACCCTTCCCTCCCTACAGAACGCATCTACCTGGGTTCCCTGCCTCAGTACCCACGGCCAGCGGTCAGTACAGCCCTGTCATAGTCTACTCATTCCACAATGTAAACACATTGATATAGCGTATTGTAGACTAACGTAGTTAAAATATCAAGTAGCTAACAAGTGATCATATCCATGCAATTAGAGTAATATTCAGAATATGTTCCTGCTCTTTTAGCAGCATGGATGTAGTAATCAGATGTAGTTAGCTGGCTCACCTCCAGTCTTATACCTCAAACTCACATCAAACAATAACAGCAGAGACACTCTGGTCATGGATTCTATGAAGATGTTTGTCTGCCCAAAGTGGAGAACCGCAACCCTCCTCCCTTCCTCTCCTCCTCTCCTCGTATCACCCTGAGGGCCGAGAGGCTGATGCAGGGGAACTATGTGAGTGATGTTGACATCATCAATCTTCATCTTGCTTTTACTTTTCTTTTTCTTATACGGACCAAATAGACCTGTTTTAAGTTGAGGAAAGACCTTAAATCTTATCTTGACACCCACTTCTCTTCACCTCAACCAGACCACAGTGGGAGTGGGACGTTACAACCTGGCTAAGAAGCGAACGAGGAAAACTCTGAAGAAAAACGTTAACGCTGGCTATCGCTACGTCTTCAAGTCCCGCATGCCCAGATATCTACATGACCTGCACAAGGACAACTTCAACCAGTAGGATCAACCTTTCTTCTGAGGGCTTAGTTTTATGTTGTGGCTGGCAAGAGGTTACTTAATACTGATGTGTATTATTTATGAAACTCAGATACATTCACAAGATCATTTATAGCTTAAGTTCACATCAGCTTAGTAACAATGTGATGGGAAAGCTACAGTAATACAGTGCCTTCAGAAAGTATTCACACCCCTTGACTTTTTCCACATTTTAAATTAAGATTTTGTGTCACTGGCCTACATACAATACCCCATAATGTCAAACTGGAATGAAAAGCTGAAATGTCTAGAGTCAATAAATATTTAAGCCCTTTTTTATGGCAAGCTTAAATTCAAGAGTAAAACATTGCTTAACAAGTCACATAAGTTGCATGGACTCACTCTGTGTGCAATAATAGTGTTTAATATGATTTTTGAATGACTACCTCATCTCGGTACCCCACACATACAATTATCTGTACGGTTCCTCAGTCGAGCAGTGAATTTCAAACACAGGTTGAACCACAAAGACCAGGTAGGTTTTCCAAAGCATTGCAAAGAAAGGCACCTATTGGTAGATGGGTAAAAAATATATATATATCCCTTTGAGCATGGTGAAGTTATTAATTACATTTTGGATGGTGTATCAATACACCCAGTCACTACAAAGATACAGGCGGTCCTTCCTAACTCAGTTGCCGGAGAGGAAGAAAACCGCTCAGGGATTTTACCATGAGGCCAATGGTGACTTTAAAACAGTTACAGAGTTTAATGGCTGTGATAGGAGAAAACTGACGATGGATCAACAACATTGTAGTTACTCCACAATACTAACCTACATGACAGAGTAAAAATATTCAGAAACATGCATCCTTTTTGCAAATGTGGCAAATAAATGAATTGTATGTCCTGAATACAAAGTGTTATATTTGGGGAAAATCCAACACAACACAGAGTACCACTCTTCATATTTTCAAGCATGGTGGTGGCTGCATCATGTTATGGGTATGCAAAATCCTAGAGGACAACCTGTTTCAGTCTGCTTTCAAACAGACAGTGGGAGACAAATTCACCTTTCAACAGGACAATAACCTAAAAACAAGGCCAAATATACATTGGAGTTGTTTACCAAGACAACAATGTTCCTGAGTGGCCTAGTTACAGTTTTGACTTAAATCAGCTTGAAAATCTATGGCAAGACCTGAAAATGGCTGTCTAGCAATGACTAACAACCAAATTGACTAAATAATGTGCAAATATTGTACAATCCAGGTGTGCGAAAGCTCTTAGAGACTTACGCAGAAAGTCTCACAGCTGTAATCACTGCCAAATGTGATTCTAACATGTATTGACTCAGCGGTGTGAATACTTACATAAATTATATATTTCTGTATTTCATTTTCAATAAATTTGCTAAAAAATCTAAAAACATGTTTTCACTTTGTCATGATGGGGTATTGTGTGTAGATTGGTGAGAGAAGTATTATAACTTTTTATACTTATTTGTTGACCTTTGGATCACGGATCACACCACACTCGACATCATCTGTGACCAGTAGATCCATGCTGACACATGTTAAATCCCAATTTGATTTTCCAGGGAGAGGCTGAACCCCATCAACATTCCCCCACATAGGATGCCCTACTATCGGCCGCCAGATGAGGTTTCGGCCGTTGCAGCTCTACACTCCTCAGGTTGAGAAAAGACTTAAGCACCAGCTCAATCTTGAACACAATGCCAACATACACACACACTTTTGAGAAAATAAAATGAAAGATCCTGTAACCTGATTCAAAGTTACTTGTTATGTGTGAAGAAGGTCTGTAGAGGGCAGTATTAGTTCATGACCTTCACTGCTTGGGAAACCAAGGAAATCACAGTCCAATCAGAGATAGAAGTGTTTGTATGTTTGTATTCCATGTCAAGCCTTAAATATGAAACATGTTTTGCCCTTCACTGTCAGAGTTGGCTTATAGCAGTCTCTCTGATTTGATATGAGGAAAACATAAGTTAGATCACTACTTGCAGTTGCACAGCAACGCGTTGACACAACATTTCCTCAAAGATTGAGAGGTTAGTCAAGAGTAGAGTTAGTGAATATAAAAATGAAGTTACTAATGCCACAGGGGATAGTAAAATATTAGTCTCCAGGTGAATGCTTTCAGGGTGGTGTCTGATGACCTGAGGGTCAGCATTACATGAGGTAGGCTGTCCATTCAAATTTGACTTTGAAAGTGTTATGTTGATTTTTTACAACTTCGGCTTCTGCCTTCCAGTTTCAGGGAAATCGTTAAATTAAACAAACAGCAGAAATGTGGTCTAGATGTGGATGTCATTGAAGGCCACCATTATAAGCAGATTAGGCTTTACTACAGCTGTCAGTGAAATTAGCTGTGATTTATTATTTATGAATCATAAAATGGGTGTGTGGGTTATTTGTGGAGTAACCCTGGTTTTCTGCCAAACCAGTTGAGGCATGAAGTATTGAAGGTCGCTGAGAAGTGGATATAAAACCACAACCAGAGAGACTCACACCAGTAGGGAGAGGATCTGTTTGTCCTAGACCTGACTGGACCAGAGCAGGACACACACACACACACATCTATGTTTGTTTAAATAGATAGAGGAACATATATTTCAGTCCGTGTCCTGTTGAGTCCATGATGATGATGATGTCAAAGCGTGGCGTATGGGTTTGCATGCGGCGAGTCGGGGGTCAGAATAACACGGTGTTACAAACGAGGCCACTGGGCCAGGGAGGAAATCCTCCTGGGTCACATGATTTGTGGAAGGGCCTCGACTAGCAAACAAAAACCAGTTGGGTTGGGTGGGGAGCTTTATGGACTTTTATTGCACAATTACGCAAGAAAACACTCAACGAACTCAACAGGCAGTTTACTTTTCTTGAAGAAAATATAAACACTCAAGTGTTGAGGTCTCAACATATCCATGTCAGAAAATACACTATCCACAAGGAATTTGAGAATTGCTCAAATTCTCCTCAGGGGAAGTTTGGTACACAGCTTTAACTGACAGAGAATGGGAAAAGAGGGGGAAATCAGCAAAAGGAAAAGCATTGTTAATAGATAGCTCTGCCTCATGCATATTTATTTACATGGCCCAGGCCAGGACCATACAGCTGGTTTCAGTTAGGAGCCTACAGAGAGATGAAGTGATAGTAAAACTTAATGGATCGTATGTGTAGAGAGAACCTCTCTCAGATTTGTAATTGTGTTGCATTTTGGGTGTTTATGCTTTATAATACCATAAAGAGCAGTGGAGCCAGTTGATAGACAAACAAGATAATTGAGAGGACAATGGAGACTGAAGAAGAAGAAGACATTGTGATACAGTGAATTTTAAGTGAAATAATCTGTCTGTAAACAATTGTTGGAAAAATTACTTGTGTCGTGCACAAAGTAGATGTCCTAACCGACTTGCCAAAACTATAGTTTGTTAACAAGAAATATGTGGAGTGGTTGAAAAACGAGTTTTAATGACTCCAACCAAAGTGTATGTACATTTCTGACTTCAACTGTATAGGGGAAACGGAATATATGAATGAATGAACAAGGTTTATTGGGGGAATAAGGGGGACATTTCGTTTTTCACCAGCAGCAACACAGACAGAGACAACACAGACAGATGCTTATGGGTGTTTGATGTTTTCTTCTCTGTGTTCAGGACTCTGGTCTGTGTCCTGGTACCTACAACTTACCGACCTTCACTGAGGTGCTTCTCAGTCGCCACATCAGCAAACGAGGACCCTACGACCTCTTCACTGGAGACTGAAGAAGAAGAAGACATGCACATGTAAATATTTACAGTGGATCATACCCAGGAAGTACTCAAGTCCTACTGAATCTCTAACAAGACATGAGAGCAAGTGCAACAGGGAAAACATTAAGCCAAGAATTACCCCAAAATGGTCATCCCGTCAGCTATTTCCTACAACTTTAATGTTTGTCTTCCATCTATTCTAGAGCTTCTGATGCCATCTGATGGACATAAAGACATACATCTATAATGGCCATGCTCCTCTAAAGCACCCATCATTCAGATAGATGACACCGTCAACGGATTCCTTTTGCATCAGTGTTGTTGGTTAACTAGAAGCGCCGCAACCAGAGAGACGGTACGTCTGATCAGCTGCCTGATAGGGGCCACATTAAGGGCCATACATGCAGATTCTAATCACATTAACATTCCTGAATAAATAACCCCAGGGAATGTTACTCTGGAGACAATCAGCAGGATTTTCCTTTTAATGCCCAGAAGAGAATAATGAGTAGGATGGGATACCTCCAGTACAGTCCACAGCCCCAGATTAGGAGCTAGGACCAGGGGTGAATTCCACGAGTGAAAATGTTCACAACACTGCAGATAGAAATGTAACAAATAGAGTCAACTCATGATGTCCTATTGTTCTTCACAGACAACCATATACAGTGCATTTGGAAAGTATCCACATTTTGTTATATTACAGCCTTATTCTAAAATGTCTCAAATAATTTTTTCCCTCATCAATCTACACACAATAACCCATAATGACAAGGGAAAACAGGTTTTTAGAAATTTTGGTAAATGTATTAAAAATAAAAAACAGAAATACCTTATTTACATAAGTATTCAGACCCTTTGCTATGATACTCGAAATTGAGCACAGGTGAATCATGCTTCCATTGATCATCCTTGAGATGTTTCTACAACTTGATTGGAGGCCATCTGTGGTAAATTCAATTGTGGACATGATTTGGAAAGGTACACGCCTGTCAATATAAGGTCTCACAGTTGACAGTGCATGTCAGAGCAAATACCAAGCCTTGAGATCGAAGGAATTGTACGTAGAGCTCCGAGACAGGATTGTGTAGAGGCACAGATCTGGGGATCTGTGTCTCTGCAGCATTGAAGGTCCCCAAGACAACAGTGGCCTCCATCAATCATAAATGGAACAAGTTTGGAACCCCCAAGACTCTTCCAAGAGCTGGCCCACCCGGCCAAACTGGGGGAGAAGGGCCAAGGTCAGGGAGGTGACCAAGAACCCGATGGTCACTCTGACAGAGGTCCAGACTTCGTCTGTGGAGATGGGAGAACCTTCCAGAAGGACAACCATCGCTGCAGCACTCCACCAATCAGGCTTTTATGGTAGAGCGGCCAGACGGAAGCTACACCTCAGTAAAAGGCACATGACAACCCGCTTGGAGTTTGCCAAAAGGTACTTAAACAAGATTCTCTGGTCTGATGAAACCAAGATTGAACTCTTTGGCCTGAATGCTAAGCGTCACGTCTGGAGGAAACCTGGCACCATCCTTACGGTGAATCATGGTGGTGGCAGCGTCATGCTTTGTGGATATTTTTCAGCGGCAGGGACTGGGACACTAAGTCAGGATCGAGGGAAAGATGAACGGAGCAAAGTACAGAGAGATCCTTGATGAAAACCTGCTCCAGAGCCCTTGGGACCTGAGAATGGGCCGAAGGTTCACCTTCCAACAGGACAACAACCCTATGCGCACAGCCAAGACAACGCAGGCGTGGCTTCGAGATAAGTCTCTGAATGTCCTTGAATGGTCCAGCCAGAGCCCGGACTTGAACCCGATCAAACATCTCTGGAGAGACCTGAAAATAGCTGTGCAGCAATAGTCCCCATGAAACCTGAAAGAGCTTGAGTGGATCTGCAGAGAAGAATGGGAGAAACTTCCCAAATACAGGTGTGCCAAGCTTGTAGCGTCATACCCAAGAAGACTCGAGGCTGTCGTCGCTCCCAAAGGTGCTTCAACAAAGTACTGAGTAAAGGGTTTGAATACCTGTGATATTTCCGTTTTTTTTTTTTTATACATTTGCAAACATTTCTAAAAACCTGTTTTTGCTTTGTCATTATGGGGTATTATGTGTAGATTGATGAGGAAACGTAACAAAATGTGGAAAAAGTCAAGGGGTCTGAATACTTTCCGAATGCACTCTATGTTCTACACAACACATCTGAATGTTCTGTAACATTGCACTCTCCTGAACAGGCCCCAGGTCTCTCAGCGCTGCATGCCACAGCCAGGACCAGCCAGATGGTTCTCTCTCTCTCTTGCATTTTGGACTCTGTGTCCCTGGATAAACATTGTTAGCTAATCACCATAATATAGCAGGACACAGAGGGTAAGAAGATCCCTATTTTCTCTGGACCGTTAGAAAATATCATTAGCAAACCCCTGCAATTCGAGATCTTTGTTTCTCCATTTTCTGATGGAGAAATGTTGTTATTGCCAAAAGTTCTGAAAACTCTGCCATGTTCCATTTGACATGCAGAGGAGAGTGTTGGCAGAATTCTTCTAGATCTGCTAGTACAGATTGGTTCTCCAGCTTGGTTCTCCAGCTTGGTCCAATCTAGATAGGGGGACATCTCTCTTCTTTCAGCAGCCAAATCCACCCATCTTCCTGTGAAGCACACATTCCTGGTGGTGCAGGTCAGTGTCATGGGACCACTCGTGTTTCATAGAGGAGCTGAATGATGATCAGATGAAATATGGCTGTAAATTATTGGTTTTTCCCCTTACGCCTTCGGAAGTTAGTGTGTTTGAGTTTTTCAATAATTTATAATACTCCAAGGGTTCATCACCTAGGGAGCGGTATTACCGCTGACTGAATGATCCTGCAGTGAAACGTGAATGAGGTCAAATACCTCTGGCTGTTCCCAAGAAAAACCAATGTTTCAGATGAGAATGAGAGTGGTACCTGAAACTAAAAGTAAACCAAACACTGGGGATTTTTTCTCTTTGCTATTTTTTCCTTTTCCTTTCCAATTTGTCTGTCTCTTGTCTCTTGTCTCTTGCTTCACCCCTCCCTCTGCTCTGGTTTCGGGTTCAAAACACGAGGAGACAAACCAAGGCTCATGGTCTCCAAATGTTTAGCGTCTACCAGTCATCATTACACAGTCGAGGATGTTGTTTCAAAGTTTCTCAACCTACGGCTCAGACTTTTCTAACATTCAAACCGTGTATGGAATTATGCACCTGTTATTGTTTTACTCTCCTTTAGTTTTCTCCTTCGTTAAAGAAGTTCCCCCATAACGTTCCAAAGAAACCCATACAGACATATCGTGAGTTGTGTAACCGGTGTCACTGACAACGCACACCAGTCTTTCTATGTCAGATGCTGTATGTAGGCTACATATGTGGGATGGGTGACTGGCATGGTTAGTTAAACCCACCAGTGAAGCGACATACGTATGTAACAGTCCCTGCTGTCAGTGGCAGTGAATGACGGGCCAGTACCAGGTGACCATATGGAGAACATCAGAGTATGCTTTTTGATGAAGTCAATGTTTGTGTTCAGTCAGCAATATATTCTTCTTGGCTGCTTCCCATGGGGCTCCTTCACACACGCACATGGAGGTCATTTGTTCAAATTCTTTGGCAAGAAAAATAAATGAGGGGGGGAAAAGGCCTTGGGATTCGGGGTTGGAAGTCGACTAAAGGGTCTGGGAGGGGATTTCTGTCTCTGGAAGAGGGAGGGGGTGGGGTAAGTGGGATGGGACGGGGGGTACTGTGTGAAACACAGAAAATCCCCTGTCAAAGATCGAAATGTCACAATGTAATTAGCTGTTACTGTACAGAACCAGTAAAAAGTTTGGACACACCTACTCATTCAAGGGATTTTCTTTGTTTTTAATATTTTCTACATTGTAGAATAATAGTGAAGACATCAAAACTATGAAATAACACATATGGAATCATGTACTAACCAAAAAAGTGTTAAACAAATACAAATATATTTTATATTCTAGATTCTTCAAAGTACCCACTGTTATGTTCCCCAGTTTCTGTGTTGTGGTTTTGTATGTGTGTGTTTCAGGATGGCTTCCTGAAATTCCCCCCAAGCAGCTGATTGGTCGGCCACATCGATGATTGGAGAGCTGACCCCGCCCCCTCATCAGGATACAGCTGTATCCCATTAGACTCCTTCTATATAAGCCAGTGTTCTGTTGCTCAGAAGAGAGCTGAGGGTTATATCATGTGTTGGTTGTTAAGAGAGAATTGGTATGTCATATGTTGGTTGCTGAGAGATATATGATTAGTGTGTCCTGTGTTGGTTGTTAAGAGAGAATTGGGATGTACTATGTTAGTTGTTGCTGAGAGAGCTATTGGTTCTGTGTTAGTTTGTTGCTCAGTCAGATAGAGCCTATTTTATGTCCTGTGTTTCTCTTTTTTTTGTAAAATTGTTTGTAATATTCTGTTTCATTTGTTCCCAGGGGGGAAGGCACCAAGAGGCCCACGGGCATACATAACCCGTAGTATTTACTGTCTATACACACTAGGTAAGACCTGGGCGGGCCACACCCTGTATTTTGGTTAGAGTACAAGGTGGTGGTAAGTAGTGGGTAGGCAGGTAAGGTAGGAGAGGGGGCTTTGACATTTACTTTCTTTGCTTTGGTTCCATCCAGCCCCTTTTCCCCAAATGTACAGTGTGAAGGAAACAATAAATTCCTAGTAAACGGTCAATTCTCTGCCTTTTGTCATCCTTACTCGCACCTACAGTCCCATACGTCTTTCACTCCACGGGGAGTTGAGTTGTAGCAGGGTGTTGCGTTCCCTCTTAGAGACGTACGTAAAACCCACCCTTTTCCTTGACAGCTTTGCACACTCTTGGCATTCCCTCAACCAACTTCTTGAGGTAGTCACCTGGAATGCATTTCAATTAACAGGTGTGCCTTGTTATAGGTTCATTTGTGGAAATTCTT
Organism: Salvelinus alpinus; assembly: GCF_045679555.1. Lineage (NCBI taxonomy): Eukaryota > Metazoa > Chordata > Actinopteri > Salmoniformes > Salmonidae > Salvelinus > Salvelinus alpinus. Next base: position 20,744,232 of record NC_092108.1, on the reverse strand, counting down.
TCCGTAATGCATTTGTGCCAATCAGTTGTGTTGTAACAAGGTAGGGGTGGTATACAGAAGATAGCCCTGTTTGGTAAAAGACCAAGTCGATATTATGGGAAGAACATGTCAAATAAGCCAAGAGTAACGACAGTCCATTACTTTAAGACAAAAAGGTCAGTCAATCTGGAAAATATAAAGAACTTTGTGCAGTTGCAAAAATCATTAAGCGCTATGATGAAACTGGCACTCATGAGGACCGCCACAGGAAGGAAGACCCAGAGTTACCTCTGCTGCAGAGAAGTTCATTAGTTACCAGCCTCAGAAATTGCAGCCCAAAGAAATGCTTTAAATAGTTCAAGTAACAGACACATCTCAACATCAACTGTTCAGAGGAGACATGCACCGAACCCAACAGGTAGACCTTACAGTGAAATGCTTACTTACAAGCCGTTAACCAACAATGCAGTTTTAAGAAAGCTCTTCACGACTGTCTTGGTGTGCTTGGACAATGATAGTTTGTTGGTGATGTGAACGCCAAGGAACTTGAAGCTCTCAACCTGCTCCACTACAGCCCCGTCAATGAGAATGGGGGCGTGCTCTATCCTCCTTTTACTGTGGTCCACAATCATCTCCTTTGTCTTGATCACGTTGAGGAAGAGGTTGTTGTCCTTGCACCACACTGTCAGGTCTCTGACCTACTCCCTATAGGCTGTCTCGTCGTTGTCGGTGATTAGGCCTACCACTGTTGTGTCATCGGCAAACGTTTTTTTTATTTTTTATTTTATCCCCTTTTCTCCCCAATTTTCGTGGTATCCAATCGCTAGTAATTACTATCTTGTCTCATCGCTACAACTCCCGTACGGGCTCGGGAGAGATGAAGGTGGAAAGCCACGCGTCCTCCGAAGCACAACCCAACCAAGCCGCACTGCTTGGTTGGGTTGAACCCTGGGAACCCTGGGAGGTGTTTAGTCCCAGGGTTCTTAGCTTAGTGATGAGCTTTGAGGGCACTATGGTGTTGAAAGCTGAGCTGTAGTCAATGAATAGCATTCTCACATATGTGTTCCTTTTGTCCAGGTGTGAAAGGTTAGTATGGAGTGCAGTAGAGATTGCATCGTCTGTGGATCTATTGGGAGTGTGTCTAGGGTTTCTGGGAGAATGGTGTTGATGTGAGACATGACCAGCCTTTCAAAGCACTTCATGGTGCTTTGCTTCACGTGTGCATGCTACGGGTTGGTAGTCATTTAGACAAGTTACCTTGGTGTTCTTTGGCACAGGGACTATGGTGGTCTGCTTGAAACATGTTGGTATTACAGACTCAGACAGGGAGAGGTTGAAAATGTCAGTGAAGACACTTGCAAGTTGGTCAGCGCATGCTCTGAGTACACGTCCTGGTAATCTGTCTGGCCCTGCGGCCTTGTGAATGTTGACCTGTTTAAAGGTCTTACTCACATCGGCTGCGGAGAGCGTGATCACACAGTCGTCCGGAACAGCTGATGCTCTAATGCATGTTTCAGTGTTACTTGCCTCAAAGTGAGCATAGAAGTAATATAGCTCGTCTGTTAGGCTCGTGTCACTGGGCAGCTCTCAGCTGTGCTTACCTTTGTAGTCTGTAATAGTTTGCAAGCCCTGCCACATCCGACGAGCGTCAGAGCCGGTGTTGTACGATTCGATCTTAGTCCTGTATTGACACTTTGCCTGTTTGATGGTTTGTCGGAGGGCATAGCGTAATAACATAACATATATAATAACATTTATTATAATCCCTCTAACCACGGGTCTTATGGGGGTAAAGAGCGTTTCCAGAGAGCTATAGCCGAAGAAACAGGTAGCCTGTTAAGCGATGCTAAAGTGAATGAGTGGTTATCAGAGCAGGATGCACATACTCTACATAAACCTGTAAGAAAACAATTTCCAAGAAATAGTTTTTTCTACACAATTTCAGGCGGATCTATGTGACATGCAGGCCCTTGCAGATAAAAATGATGGAAATTGCTACATGCTAACGGTTATAGATATTTTCTCTAAAATAGCATTTGTAAGGGGCTTAAAAAATAAGAGCGGGGCAGAGGTGACCCGGGCCTTTGACTCTATCTTGAAGGAAGGAGGGGCCCACAAGAAAGTGCTACAGGCTCGGATTTGAAAGCTTCAGTTGTTGAACGCTTTAACAGAACTCTGAAGGAGCGGATGTGGCGATATTTTACAGCTCACAACACGCATAGATATATCGATATAGTTCAAGATTTAGTAAAGGGGTACAACAACAGCTACCATAAGAGTATACGTATGAAGCCCTCCGAGGTCTCTTCTGAAAACTCTTTTCAAGTCTTTAAAAATCTGTATGGTTTGTTCCCCCTTCGCCGTAAGAAAAATATTATTTTTTAAATTCATAGAGGGGGACTTGGTGCATATATCCAAGTTGAGGGGTGTTTTTGACAAAAAAATATGAGCAAGGTTACAGTGATGAGTTGTTCACCGTTACCAAATGTCTACCGCGCATACCCCCTGTCTACAAGTTAAAAGATTATGACGGGGAGCTTATAGAGGGATCTTTTTATGAGAAGGAATTACAGAAGGTACAGTTGGGTAAAGACAAAGTCTTTCACGTGGAGGAGATTCTAGATCAAAAGAGAGAAAAGGGTAAAAAATGGGTGCTGGTCCGCTGGAAAAACTGGCCCCAAAGTTCAACAGTTGGGTATTAGAGCACGATGTGGTGGAGGCAACGGGGGTTAACTTAAACCCTCATGCATGATGAATACACCATCATTCCTGTGTACACAGGAGTGCATCATGGAACACAGCGGCTTCTACCTGACTCTCCCCAGTAATGCGTCTGCACATATATATCGTAATAATCAGAGTTCGAATTATACAACCAATTTTCCAAAGCCTATAGTTATCAGTTATCAGAGTTATCAGAGGCCTGGGAAGTAGGTCTCAGCGAGATTACATACCCCCATAGTTGGTATAATATCAAAGATAAGGACTGTGATTTTTATTGCAAAAAGATATCTTAACCTGCGAAACTTATTAAGCTTAAAAAAGGGTTCTATAGAACCGTCGACAGGATCGTCTCAGAGTTGAATGAACTCCTAACCCTGAAAAATATGGAAATATTCCTGATCTACAACCCTATCCATAAACGGGTACAAATCTCAGGGGATGCTGACGGGGTATAAAGACCAGCGCTAATTTAGCCTACATATTGGGGATGGGTCCCAATAAATGGACGTATGTGAAAGATAAATTATTCCCATTCCCTGCGGATATACATGCAGGAATTTACAACATATTTGTGTATACCGACATCATATCCTATCAAAGGGTCGGAGACAGCTGTGTGCCCCTCCTGAGAACAGTTCATATAGACAGAAAGGACGGGGACATAGTCACTGTCACCTACGACAAGCCACACTACGTACCTGTAAGCAAGAAATATATTGAAAACATTCTGGTTGAGCTTAAAACGGATCAGAACGAAAACATCGAATTTACTTATGGTAAAACGATTGTAAAACTCCACTTTAGACCCACCAAAACCTCTCTACATATATAATATTAGTATTATATATATATTTATAAACATAATACAAATAAATTAAAAAGGGTTATGGACCACTAACATCTCGACCCTAACCGCTATGTCTCATACTATGTTCCTCAAGTGGGTAATGGGTTACCTGGCTATTATGGATCCCCGACCATGTACGGTTCGGGGATAGGAGGTATATTTCGTAACCTCTTTAGGATGGTTTTACCGTTTATGAAGAGAGGCCTCAGCATAGCCAAACAGCATTTAAAATCAGCGGCTAAAAATATAGTAAGTGAGGTTGTAGCCAATGCTATGACCAGAAGGGCGTCACCAGATGCCGAGCATCAAGAAGGCTCGGGGCTTATGATGTTGTCTCGAAGACCAAAAAAGAGACCTCCGGGTATAAGGCGCAGGCTTGCCCCTAAAAAGCGGAGGTTAACAGTTAAAAGAAACTCAGTAAGTCAAAGACGTGGTAAAGTGAGGAGGTCTGGACCAAAAACGACAAAAAGAATACTCTGAAGTATTTTCTAAAAGAACAAGCAACATGTCTCTTTTACACCGCATGTCCTCTGAAGCTATAAAGACAGAGCTCGATCTTTTCACGGCCCCATAACCCAACATTCAATAGAGAGGTCCAGTTATGTGGAGATAGCCCCACTCTCTGCCATTACCGACAACGGTCCTATAGAATTTTTCATACCAGGCCACGGTGACAACTATCTGGACCTCAACAACACCTTGGTGCATTTACGTCTAAAAGTGACCAAAAGAGATGGCACAAATATTGCAGGCGATGCCAAAGTAAGTCTCATTAATTACCCCTTGGCCACCATCTTCTCCCAAGTGGACGTGACTTTGGGTGAATGCCTAATCAGTCAAAGCAGTGCCACATACCCTTATAGGGCCATCATGGAGTGTTTACTCAACTACTCCGAAGACACTCTCAAAACACAATTCAGCGCCGGGCTGTTTAGCAAGGATACTGCAGGAGGCTCTATGGAATCGACAGACCCTTCCACCGGTGCAAACGAAGGACTGGCGGCACGCGCTCGCTACTGCGCCGAATCTCCAGAGTTTCATTTGCTAGGGCCTATACACTCTGACATTTTCTTTCAAGAACTTTTACTCTTAAATTCGGTTGATTTAAGAGTAAAATTAACCAGGGCCAAGGATGAGTTTTGCCTGATGTCTGCCCAGGACGGGGACTTTAGTTTAAAAGTGTTGGGGGCAACGCTTTTTATTAAAAAAGTGTCTGTATCTCCGGCAGTTCGTCTGGGTCACTCACAGGCTTTGATGAAAGGAAATGCCCTTTACCCTCTCCAAAGAATTACCATGAAAACCTTTAGCATACCTGTGGGCAGTAGAATCTGCAGTCAAGAAAACCTTTTTCTAGGCCCTTTACCCCGATACGTGGTTATAGGTTTGGTTGATCACGCCTCTAATACGGGCAGCTTAGATTAAAAAAACTTTAATTTTCAACACTTCAATGCAGAGTATGTAGCTCTCTAAGGCTTTCCAACTACAATTTAATAACCACATATCTGTGCGAGAATTTTACAATCTATTCCTGGCTACAGGGAGGCATCTAAAAGATCTCTCTTTACCTATTGACAGAAATTATTTTGCAGAGGGTTACACATTGTATGCTTTCAATTTATCATCTGATGATGACACCTCAGGAAATCTGTCTGTGGTGTCCCAAGGTAACCTCAGGCTTCAAATGCATTTCCGTACACCTTTAGCCTGTACAGTTAGCGTGATTGTTTATGCATGCTCTGATTCAATCTTGGAAGTGAATGCCCGAAGACAGGTTTTAGTGGATTATTATTAAGGATCGTTGAGCAAAGACATGAATACCCAAGAGTTGGAAGGGCTCATGAGCCGATTGATTGGAAAACAATTTTGTGGAGTGTTGGTGTCTCACGAATACCACCGAAGGTGGCTCCCCTTCCTGTTCGGGTGGCGCTCGGCGGTCGTCGTCGCCGGTCTACTAGCTACCACCGATCCCTTTTTCCTTTTTGTTTATTTCTGTCTAATTGTTTTCACCTGTTCCTTGTTGGGGTTTTGGGATGGGTGCTATTTAGGTTTGTTTTGCCTGCTAGTGTTTGTGCGGGCTTATTGGTTGTTACGTTTGGTGATGTATCGTGTCTTGTTTTGGGGTTTTCGCTGTCCAGTGTTTGTAACGAGGTTTGGGGTTTGTTTAGCGCCAGTGTTTTGGGCATTCACTCATGTTTGGACCTGTTACGTTTTTGAAGGACATTAAAGCGTTTTCCCATTCATTTCGCTCTCTGCATTTGACTCCTCACTCATTTCACTCACCCGCCGTTACAGTTGGCTTGTGATGAATTACCTATTGAGAAATGGCCGGAGCGGCCTGCCATGTTTATTGTCAATAGCCATCCTAAACACATGACTGGTGAACATTGGCTAGCTGTGACATTAGAAGAGGAAGGAGGAAGAAAAATCTAAACTTTTTTTGATTCCTACGGCTTTTCCCCCGGTTTTTCACATTTCCCCAAATCTATTAAAGAATTTTTGACCAAAAACGTATCAAAGATCTACTACAGCATCAAACAAGTGCAAGATAACCTTTCCACTACATGCGGTCAACACTGCGTATTCTACCTATGCCAAAGAGCCCGGGGAGTTTCTTTTGAAGATGTTATGTCTCTTTATAAGGATGATTTAAGAAGTAATGATAACATGGTAGCTTCTTTTGTTAGAAAATATCAAAAGTGTTCAAATGTGTGTCCTTTAAGACCGTGTAATCAAGGCGTATGCTCACGTCAAATGTTTCAAGAATGCCACAAATGTTAAATTGCTTACTTTTTCAAATGAAATGTATTGAAGTTAATCATAGTCATTCAAAAGTCATTCAAAAGTCTAACCACCCAGAGAGATCAGGATTAGGAAAAGGTCCGGAGACGTTCAGGGGGGTAAATGAGTTATCATCATCCCTTTCATAGGTGGGCGGGGTTGTTGGGGCATCTTTAGGGGTGCTGTATCTCGTTGAAGGTTTTTGTTTTAAAGCTTGAATCTGTTGACGAAGCTTATAGTTGGGTACACCCGAGAGGGGAATGTTGAGGATTGCCAGGGCCTTAAGAAACTGACGCCAGCCGGGAGGTCTTCTGTCATCAGCAACCTTGTGGGCTGCCGTGGTACTTTTAAGCAAGTCAAGCATATGTGAACCCTTGACAACAGCGCCCTGAAGGATAAACTCTCCTTTGTCATTCCAAGTAGCGGTCCCCTTTGAGTCTTTTATCTTGTTCATAATGTATCTAACATTTTTCCTGTTACGTGCCGGAACATGTGTCAACATGTCCTACATAACTTTATCTTCAACAGGCATTTGATCTTCAGCCGGTAAGATCGCAGGTACAGGCCTTACAGGGGCTTGGCTCTCGCTAGGCTCGTCATCTTTTAAAGGGTCCGGTAGGGAAAGCGTTAAATGGTTGGTCTCTCTCTCCCCTTGTTTTACCAAGGCCAAATACCTTTGCAATAGGTTTCTGTATTTTTGGACCTTATCATAGGGGTTCAATCCTTTTCGGTTCAAAATGTCCTTCATGGCCGTATCCAAATCATTTTCCGCTGTTTGTCTGATATTTTCAGGACCCTGCATTTGTTTTTTAAGTCTATCCAACTCTTGTTGTGGCAACAAATACATTTTATTGGCCATCACGCTCGGTGTTCCCCACGTCTGGCAGCAATAAGGCAATAAGGCTGGTGATGAAGGGCACGGCTATACTTAGTAAAGGCAGAAGAAAACTCCCAGACTGTTGTATGCTATGTCTTTTCTTTTGAAGATTGGCCCTTTTATTGGCAAAGAGTTTGATCGCGGTCTTTTGTCTCTTAATTTTTTTCAATTGGGTCAGGGTGAGTGGAATGCGTCCTTTGAGAAGATTCAAAGCAATCTCACATAGGGATAATATGAGATCTGAAGAACAGTGACCCAAGATGGCCTTCCTTTTGACCCAACTAGGCTTCTCAAGAGGGGCAGGTTTCTTTTTAAACGCAGAGACATAGCTGTTACTTTTTAGGAATGTACGCAGCCGGCCACTCCCATGGGAACAGACCGGTTCATAGGCTCAGGTGTTCTGGAGTATTTGCTTTTAAATCCACGATTAAATAAGAAAATGGTGCTTTGGTAGCGTCCTCATAGCTCTCCATAAAGTAGGATTTCCTTCCCGGGTACATCTGCTGAGCTAGAGTGCTAATTTGTAGTTTGTCTCTAGGATTTTTGAACAAAACCATGTAATTGGTGTTCAAGCTAATGGTACGGCTATTTTTACCTTGGTGAAACACATTCTGCACCAAGTAAAGCACGGACAGGTTTCTATGATGAGTATATTGGGTAAAAAGCTCATGCAATTTCGGGATGTTCGCTACCTGCAAATAGCATATCGTCCAAAACCAGCAGATTGTTTTTATGAGGAGGGAGAAGTTCATCATCAGACAGGGATTCAGGTATTCCTTCAACAAACTTGATTTTTATTGTCTTCAATAATTCATCATACAGAGGTTGATAACATGAATAACACCACACAATATTATCAGGCTTTTGAGATAACACATGTTCAGAATTCTCTAAAATACTATTTACAAAACAAGTTTTACCACTATTTGATGGGCCTGCGATTAAGGCCGAAAATGGTAGTTGCATCCGGGGGTCAAAACCTTGTACAGCAGTCATTATATCTTAACGCGGCCAGCGCCGTAATTGTTCACGATTTTGGAAAAGACTGTCCAGCTTATGAATATGGGATAATCAATCCAATTAAAGCTAAACACTGGCATAAAAAAGTTGACATCCTTGCATGCTTTGGAAGATACATGAGAACTGACAGACTTTGTCGCATTTGCACTATCAAATTGTTCACATGCTAAAATTGTCACTTTGGAGTCAGGGCTATAGGCCATTGAAGTGATTCTTAGGGCCTTCAGATCACTGCGTCTGCAGACCTGTTCTTCCAGTGCATATCCGGGCAGAGTTGTACCACTCAGGGCCTGTTAAATTTTACAGAGCGCTAGCCTAATCTTAAGCCATTCTCTCATCCGCAGAGCAGGAGAAAAACTCCCAGGTTTTGCCTGATAAAGGGGTTTGGGGCCACTGTCTGTGAATATTTTAACCGTAGAATCCTCCGGTTGGAATATGTAAGACATATGTCCCTCACTTGTACCCAAAACTTCTTTAAAACATTCTGGGGCTTCACACAGAACTTCCTCGAGGCTTTTGTCGTTGGGTTCATGACAAGAGACGCATAGCACCCTGAGAATTGGCCTAGGAGACATAATTTTCTGTTTAATGTTCAGGGTTTATTAAAAAAAATCTTGTTTAGTGTTCTGGGGCCGCATGTCTTGTTCTGGGCTTTATTTATAATGCGTCTGCCAACCCCAATACCCCAGGACATTCGTGTTTCATAGACAACAGCCCTAAGGTCAATAAAACAGGGGGTGGGGGGCCATACTCTTTGAAATGTTCATCCCCCCCCAGTTCAAAGAGGTCCCTAGACATCAATTATCATGACAACTTCAAAGGCCTTATATACATATTTTCACACTCACTCTAAGGCATGAGAACAGGAACAGGATGCCCATATATGGGCATACGCACGTGATCACTTCCCACCAGGATGTCCTGACCGGATGTTCAAATATGGGCATGCACACGTCATCCGGACATAGGGTCATAAATCAAACGTTTGACGTGTGCCGTCTACTTTATTCTCTCTATCATGACTTGTGGGGGTATGCATGGGTGTTCGAGCTGTGTGCTAGTTGTTTGAACAGACAGTTCGGTGCTTTCAACATGTCAATACCTCTCACAAAGACAAGTAGTGGTGCAGTCAATCTTTGAGCCAGGAGAGATTGACATGCATGCTACTGATGTTAACTCTCCTTGTACATAAGTCTTTGATACTTGACTCTTTCTTCTCACCCAAGTGCCCAGCATTTATTCCAGACCTTTCACATAAAACATTAATGGGTAACAAATACTCTAGTTAAACAGGAAGGTTCTGTAGGGAGATGGAAAGAGGTATAAAGTGTGTGTGTGTGTGTGTATGCTCGTGGGTGTGTTTATGTGTGCGATGACGCACACTGACTATCCTCTCGTAGTCTGGTGCTGGTTGGTGTCTCATGGGTGAAGGTCTGTGATTCGTGCAGAACATGTTGAGTAGAGACCCACGTTGTAATGAGGTCACCTATCAGCTGTGTGCATACGTGTGTGTGGGTGTGTGTGTGAGGCCAGTTATCAGCTGAGGCAATGGGCGCGTTGTGGGTGTGCTTCATTTCCTATCAACCCCCAATCGGTCAGAGGGAGGGATGGAGGGAAGAAGGGATGATCTAAGCAACATCAACAACTGACAGACCATATGAGAGATCTCGAATGGAGAAAATGATCTTCCTCACTTAGGTCTGCACTCTTCAAACAATGTACACTGGCTGCTGTTGTTCTTCTTCTCTTATCCCTTTAGCTCGTTTGTTATGCTCGCTATCAGTGGAGTTTAATATGACATGTTACTTCTAATGGTTGGTGTATGTTGTTCCACTTTCCACATTTATAAGACCTCACATCAAAATAACAGCTCACACATTGTAAAATGCAGCTCAGAGAATGTAGCAGAGCCCCCTCAGCAAATCTCCTCGTTTGTTTGTGTGATGGAAACAAACCGCTTCAGTCGTTTTAATTGATAACATTTGTGCTTTGCTTCAAGTTTCGCATTTCAAGAGCAGAAGGGGGCCCTTTCGAATAACCAAACAAGAAAAATATCATCTTCAAATGTGACTTCAGAGGTGACCACAACAGTTCCACAGAGCTAACTGCATGTGAAGAATGCAGTCAGGGCAACACTCAACACAAAAATGCGACCGCACACATAATAGGCGTTAAATGACTGTGGGAAAACACGAACAACAAATTAGCCTTTTTGTTTAAAGACCACATCTAAGAGATTCCATTATTAGTATGCTTAGGACTGTTGATGAAGAAATTGTTCTTTCTCTCAATGAAAAAAAAACACGAGGAGAATTCCCAGAAATGGCATGTCTGTTGGGGCCATATGTATGTTTAAAAAGTACTGTGTATACAACCTCAAGCCAAACATTTCACTCCCAATAATTGCAACACATAAATGTTTATAAGAAAACCACCAAAAAAGCCTCTTAGTGACCCTAACTGAAACAATAAAACACGTTTGGTCAAAACAAAGAGAAAAACTTTAAGTCAAACATTTCACTCCAAATCATTGCAACACATATTGGTCGAACTGGCACACAGAGTGATTTCTGAAGCATCTATATAGGCCTTATGAAGGGTTTATGAAGCCTTCATTGAACCTGTAGTTCCCTCAAAGTCAGACTAGTGATAAACCTTTACCATCTGAGCATAACCAAGGGGTTCAAGAAGGCTTCACATCACATTTCTGAATATCTATTAGACTCTTGGCCACTGTCTTCTTCAGACAAGGACATTTATTTCATGGAGAAATAGAGTTCAGACACTGTAAATGCTTTCTTAATCTTCCACTAACTGTTATGACTTATATGGCAGTAGTTCAAAAATATAGATTAAAACAGCAATAAAATAAAAAGTTGTGCGTCAATAGCTTTTCATCTCTCAGAAAAAAAGCTCCATGTTTGGTTTGTGTAACTTTCACTAGCGTTGTTTATAGAAACAGAGAGAGACAAAACTGACTTTGAGGTTTTAAGGCACTGTTACTGCTCAGGCCTCTCAGTCCTCACTTGTGCCAAGTATCTACTCAGGAAGACGATGGTGGGCAAATACCATAATTGGCAAGAGCATAGATAGCAATAACTATGTAGAACACACTTCTTTAGGGACATCAGGAAATGGTTGTGACTGAGTCATAACTAGAGTAAGCAAGCTTTCCAGCTTATAGCCATAATCACATACAGTGGGGAGAACAAGTATTTGATACACTGCCGATTTTGCAGGTTTTCCTACTTACAAAGCATGTAGAGGTCTGTAATTTTTATCATAGGTACACTTCAACTGTGAGAGACGGAATCTAAAAACAAAAATCCAGAAAATCACATTGTATGATTTTTAAGTAATTAATTTGCATTTTATTGGACGGTCTACAGTCCGGAACCTCCTGAGACGGTCTACAGTCCGGAACCTTCTGAGACGGTCCCAGCGACGGTCGGCGGTTCGGTTCCTCCAGCTACGGTCGGCGGTCCGGAGCCTCCAGCGACGGTCGGCGGTCCGGAGCCTTCAGCAGGGGTTCTCAGTCCAGAGCCTCCAACGACGATCTACGGTCCGGTTCCTCCGGCGACGATCCATGGTCCGGAGCCTCCGGCGACGATCCACGGTCCGGTGCCTCCAGCGACGACCCATGATCCGGAGTTTCCGGTACGTCCTGTGTCTCCTCTCCGCACTCGCCCTGAGGTGCGTGTCATCAGCCCGGTGCCACCTGTACCGGTCCCACGCATCAGGTCTCCAGTGCGCCTCCACAGTCCAGTACGTCCTGTGCCTCATCTCCGCACTAGCCCTGAGGTGCGTGTCATCAGCCCGGTGCCACCTGTACCGGTCCCACGCATCAGGTCTCCAGTGCGCATCCACAGTCCAGTACGTTCTGTGCCTCTTCCCCGCACTCGCCCTGAGGTGTGTGTCATCAGCCTGGTAAGCTGTTTTTTCTCTGTGTTGGTTGGGGCGTGATGGTGACTTGGGTGGGTTATCTAGGTGTATTTGTATGTCTATGGTGGCCTGATATGGTTCCCAATCAGAGGCAGCTGTTTATCGTTGTTTCTGATTGGGGATCATATTTAGGCAGCCATTTCCCTTTTGTGTTTGTGGGATCTTGACTATGTTTAGTTGGCTGTCTGCACTATTTTGTATAGCTTCACGTGTTGTTCGTTGATTTTGTTGTTTTTGTTAATTGTTTCATTCATTAACTTCTCTGCGCTACGGATCCCTTTTACGGGATCATTTTCCTAAACAACCGCTGAATTGCAGGGCGCAAAATATTACAAAAAATATTTATAATCATGCAATCACAAGTGAAATATACCAAAACACAGTTTAGCCTGTTGTTAATCCACCTATCGTGTCAGATTTTGAAAATATGCTTTACAGAGAAAGAAATCCAAGCTTTTGTGAGTGTATCAATCAATGCTAGAACAGCTAGCCCCAAATTAGCATGGTCACGAAAGTCAGAAAAGCAATAAAATTAATCGCTTACCTTTGATAATCTTCGGATGTTTGCACTCACGAGACTCCCAGTTACACAATAAATGTTATTTTTGTTCGATAAATATTACTTTTATAACAAAAAAACGCCATTTGGGTTGCGCGTTATGTTCAGAAAACTACAGCCTCGTTCCGTTCGACGAAAATTCCAAAAAGTATCCGTAATGGTCGTAGAAACATATCAAATGTTTTTTATAATCAATCCTCAGGTTGTTTTTAACAAACATAATCGATAATATTTCAACCGGACCGTAACCTATTCAATACGAGAGAAAAAGAAAATGGAGAGCTACCCTCTCGCGCGCAGGAACTAATCAGAAGACACCTGACTAGTTTTGAAAAATCTCGCAAATTTTTCAAAATAAAAGCCTGAAACTATGTCTAAAGCCTGGTCACAGCCTGAGGAAGCCATTGGAAAAGGAATTTGGTTGATACCCCTTTAAATGGAAGAAAGACGGGCCAGGAAACACAGATAAAAAAAAAAAATCACGTCCGGGTTAGATTTTCTCAGGTTTTCGCCTGCAGAATTAGTTTTGTTATACTCACAGACAATATTTTGACAGTTTTGGAAACTTTGGAGTGTTTTCTATCCCAATCTGTAAATTATATGCATATTCTACGATCTGGACCTGAGAAATAGTCCGTTTACCTTGGGAACGTTATTTTAAAAAAATATAAAAAAATATGACCCCTAGCGTCAAGAGGTTAAAGGAGAATGTACGCATACCACGCTGCGCCTTGGTCTCACTATTAAAACGAGCGTGACACTGTGGCATACTTACCATCATGGTCTATATTATTGCCATGTACCACTGTGGCATACTCACATCATGGTCTATATTATTACAGTGTATCACTGTGACATACTCATCCACATGGTCTATATTATTACAGTGTTTCACTGTGACATACTCACTATCATGGTCTATATTATTACAGTGTACCACTGTGGCATACTCACAATCATGGTCTATATTATTACAGTGTATCACTGTGACATACTCACCATCATGGTCTATATTATTACAGTGTGAAACTGTGGCATACTCACCATCATGGTCTATATTATTACAGTGTATCACTATGGCATACTCACAATCATGGTCTATATTATTACAGTGTATCACTGTGACATACTCACCATCATGATCTATATTATTACAGTGTTTCACTGTGACATACTCACTATCATGGTCTATATTATTACAGTGTACCACTGTGGCATACTCACCATCATGGTCTATATTATTATAGTGTATCATTGTGGCATACTCACTATCATGGTCTATATTATTACAGTGTATCACTGTGGCATACTCACTATCATGGTCTATATTATTATAGTGTACCACTGTGGCATACTCATCTGCATGGTCTATATTATTATAGTGTACCACTGTGGCATACTCATCTGCATGGTCTATATTATTATAGTGTACCACTGTGGCATACTCATCTGCATGGTCTATATTATTATAGTGTATCATTGTGGCATACTCACAATCATGGTCTATATTATTATAGTGTATCATTGTGGCATACTCACCATCATGGTCTATATTATTACAGTGTATCATTGTGGCATACTCACAATCATGGTCTATATTATTATAGTGTATCATTGTGGCATACTCACTATCATGGTCTATATTATTATAGTTTACCACTGTGGCATACTCACTATCATGGTCTATATTATAATAGTTTACCACTGTGGCATACTCACTATCATGGTCTATATTATTATAGTGTACCACTGTGGCATACTCACTATCATGGTCTATATTATTATAGTGTACCACTGTGGCATACTCACTATCATGGTCTATATTATTATAGTTTACCACTGTGGCATACTCATCTGCATGGTCTGTATTATTACAGTGTATCACTGGGGGCATGGGTTAAAAGCTGGAATGCACACTATTTCCCCTTCAGGAAGTGAAGCACAGAACGGAACTCTATCATAGACTGGAACCTACGCCCAGAACTCACCCTCGCGCACAGTTGGAGAGAGCTGCTCCGCTTCACTATCAACTCCTGTAAGTTTTTTATGCCTTTGTCAAAGTGAAGAAAGACATGAAAAAATAGCACAAAAACTCTTAACATAATGTTTTTTTTTATTACACTGCACATATTTGATACACACATTTGGCTTGTATTTTTATTGAAGAAAATACAAAAAGGACAATACAAAAATATTAAAAGGTTATTTTAATATACATGTATTGAAGCTTTCTTTAAAAAAAACTATTTTACAAAGTTTGAATACTCACAAAAGTTGTAATTTCACTAAATTACTTCTGGCAATCATTGCTTGTTAATACAGCACAATTACACAGGCATCGACACGTCAAAATTCATAGTGGATATTTCATGAAAAGGTAGATAAATGATATTGTACATAATTCTCTGATACATAAATTATCTAAAAAAATAAAACAGATATTGCTGTGTGGTTGAAATGACATGAAAGGACAGGATATACTACGTTGTCACAGAGATGGGCTTCTTTTTGTTGTTGGTGCAGTTGGCACAGTATATGTGAGTCATTACAAAATGTATCACAAAGCTATAAGAAAGTATAATTCCACAGTTTTCCTGTTTTTAATATAAACGTCTGTTGAAGCAGCCTCATGCTCCCGATCTTCAACCTGAAGCATGTATGACAAGACACACCAACTCACTCAAATATATACATGACATTCAGATACTGGCACATGACAGACACGCACATACACACACACTCATGGCAGTGCACACGCACACACACTCACAGTCACTCTGTCCTAACACTTGTGAGTAGCCATCTGGCACACACACAGTTATTTCATTACAGGGCTCAGTGGAGGCTCGTCCCAACCAGCAGAAAGAAACCCACCTGTCTATCTACTGTATACACCACTACACCTCCATCACCTATAACTACACTTCTATACAAACTACATTTCAGGAGACCTAAAAGCTGATTTTAAATTTTAATACAAAGCTTTACAAAAAAGCTTCACTTCAGTTCATTCAAGTGGTGACAATCAAATCAAATATCGAGTTTGGATATAGTGCTATAGCTCGACTATATAACAAAGATTATTCATAAAATAAACATCCTTCCTGTAATCAAGGAATTTGTTTCTGTTCATGTGTTTCTGTCATTGGCAGAATTATGAGCCTGAATCCATGTTGCCTGAAGTTACCAGACCAAGTCAATCTGTAGAGCAGCAGGTTCCATGGAGACCTTCACTAATGAAAGCACGAATGAGAAACAGAGTTCTCCGGATAAGAATTGAGAGCCGTGCTCCCCACGTTCTTCCACATTCACATGTCAGATGAGATGGTGAGCAACATGGGCGTTGCTGGCTGTTCAGAAGGCACAACGTGAGTGTGAGTGTGTGTGTGTGTGTGTGTGTGTGTGTGTGTGTGTGTGTGTGTGTGTGTGTGTGTGTGTGTGTGTGTGTGTGTGTGTGTGTGTGTGTGTGTGTGTGTGTGTGTGTGTGTGTGTGTGTGTGTGTGTGTGTGTGTGTGTGTGTGTGTGTGTGTGTGTGTGTGTGTGTGTGTGTGTGTGTGTGTGTGTGTGTACAACTCTCCTCTGTTTTCAAATGTTTTCCAGTTTATTATTTCTCTGTGCCTTACAGACATGTCAGTTTTCAGTCTTGTTGCTTTGGCTGGTGGTTGAATGTATCCAGACCAGTAGATGATGTAAGTGATCTTTAAAACCTACAGCGGTAGGTAGCTGTACTCTAGTGGTCTGTACTATGCCATGGTGAGGTGGTTGCTCCTCTCTCTGATGTCTGTCATTGGGTTGGTGGGGTTCTTTACTGGCGTCACTGGTAGAGCTGAACTCCTGCCTCTGGGCTTGAACAGGTCAGATACGAAAAACACCTGGGGGATAGGAAAAAACAAGATTTGTTTTGGAATATTGTCAATAATAAATGATATAGTAAAAACAGGTCAGACATGTTATTGATACAGACTGCATAACTGTATTATGTATATAGCAATTTGTATATGCAGTACCATATCATCCTATGTAGTAAGTCATAGTTATAGTACTTACTATGCAGTAGGACACCAAGGCTCCCTGTCCGAAGCCAGCCAGGACGTCTGTGGGGTGGTGCTTGTGGTCGGAGACGCGGGACAGGCCGGTGTAGAAAGACATCATGATGAGGGTGAACTGGGTCAGGGGGCGCAGGAGACGGGCTCCACGCCAGGTGAACCTGGACTGCAGGTAGAACTGGGAGGACCGGACAGAGGGGAAATTAATTAATCAACACAGGGTGACAAGTAGAGGTGTGTGTGTGTGTGTGTGTGTGCATTTGGCTAAGACACATAACAGTAACTCACCACCAGATACAGCATGGTGTACATGGAAAAGGATGCATGGCCAGAGAAGAACGACTTCCTGAAAAGGAGAGAATAAACATGTTAACACAGTGTTGTTGTTGCTATCCAGGTATGCCTTTCTCCTGGGTATCATTTGTCTCCCGGGTGGCGCAGTGGTCTAGGGCACTGCATCGCAGTGCTAGCTGCGCCACCAGAGTCTCTGGGTTCGCGCCCAGGCTGGGCTGGGTTCGCGCCCAGGCTCTGTCGCAGCCGGCCGCAACCGGGAGATCCGTGGGGCGACGCACAATTGGCATAGCGTCGTCCGGGTTAGGGAGGGTTTGGCCGGTAGGGAGGGTTTGGCCGGTAGGGATATCCTTGTCTCAGTATGTAAAAATGTAATAAAATGTATGCACTCTACTGTAAGTCGCTCTGGATAAGAGCGTCTGCTCTTGGCCGGTAGGGATATACTTGTCTCAGTATGTAAAAAATGTAATAAAATGTATGCACTCTACTGTAAGTCGCTCTGGATAAGAGCGTCTGCTAAATGACTAAAATGTAAAAAAATGTATTGAACTAAGCATTCACTTTGCATGAAATTTAACCAGTATCACTTTAAACTAAGCATAACTTCTACGTTTTTTTATAGAGCATTCATAAAGTCTTCATAAGCACTACATAGATGTTTCACAATCACAATGGAGTCATGTCAGAGTAATGTACCTGGCCTCCTGGACTTTGCTCTCGGGCCCATGACACTGGTAGTCTGTGATGTAGCCCAGGGAACAGTTAATGGTGGACCAATCGGGCTTGCACACGTCCAGGAAGTGGGGTCGCATGCGGCCCACCGATACCTTGGCGATGTCCGTGAACGATTGGCTGACTGCGCAGCCAAAGATGAACACGCCCACCTGCTTGTAGAGGGCGGAGATGTAGGGGTTCCCTACGAAGGACTTGGAGCCCTCGTTCAGGTAGTGAATCCTATAGCTCTCCCCAATGACGATCTGATGGGGATGGAACAAGGAGAGGATATGGTCATGTAATCGACAGTATAAGATGGCCGCTGTGGCAGTGAAATGGTAATTAATGGACCCGGAGTCTACGGCGGCCATCTTTGTAGATTACATAACTTTATCTCTCACCAATGATGATCTGACAGGAGGGATCAAGGAGAGGATACAGAAACTCTGCCTGTATATATGGCTCATCAGTCAGGTCATCTACAAAGATGGCTGCTGTAGACCTGGGGCAGTCAAATGACTGCTAGTATAGCATACAGTTACTGTATGTTCTCTGTTCCATAGTAGTTATGAAGACACTTTTCCTATGTCAACAAAACTGAACCGCGTATTCATTTCCTAAATATACCATATGATAGAGTATCAGACATCCAATACACACTTGGAATTCAGTAAATCACAGAAGTAAAACAGGTGAGACAGATCAGAGAGTAGAGAGGGACAATATTAGGAGTAATCAGAATGTGATATGAACAGTGACATCAATACTGTGAACTTGCCTTGTGTGAGGACAAAAAGTCTTACATCTAAGACATGCAAATGTTTCTGTTTGTTCTTGAGGAAAACGTCCATAAAAACACTACAGATCAAACCCTTGGTCTGTACCATTAACATCAAAAACGAAATGCATAACTTTCAGTATAGCTACAGTATGTGAGGGTGAGTGAGTATGTGAGTTGTGGACAGCACATGCAGAGGTTTTCAGTGGGTAAATAAACAAACGTAGACTGGACTCGGGGACGTGGACTGGACTAGGGGACGTGGACTGGACTAGGGGACGTGGACTGGACTAGGGGACGTGGACTGGACTAGGGGACGTAGACTGGACTAGGGGACGTGGACTGGACTAGGGGACGTGGACTGGACTAGGGGACGTAGACTGGACTAGGGGACGTGGACTGGACTAGGGGACGTAGACTGGACTAGGGGACGTAGACTGGACTAGGGGACGTGGACTGGACTAGGGGACGTGGACTGGACTGGGGGACGTGGACTGGACTAGGGGACGTGGACTGGACTCCAATAATTCACTACTGTTCAAGTTCAAGTGCCTTTCCCTTCCCCACACCACTCTAATCCACCTCCTGGCCACTGACAAATGGGAGAGAGAGAGTGAGTGGGGATAGAAGGAGGTAGATGGAGAATTAGAGAGGGAGGGAGTGAGGAGAGGCGTGAGGGAGAGGGAAGAGAGGGAGGGAGAAAGAGAGTGAGACAGGAGTGACGGACAGAGGGGGAGAGAAGAAGAGAGAGAGGAAGGGAGAGAGGGAGAGAACAGTGATGGAAGAAGAGCCGGGGAGAGATAGGGAGAGAGCGAGGGAGATAAAGAGGGAGGAGGCGAGAAGGAGTGAGTGGGGAGAGAAGAAAAGAGGGGGAGAGAGGGAGGGAGAAAAGTAGGGAAAAGGGAGAGGAATTGAGAGAGGGAGGGCGGGGGCAGCACTTCTGGTTTTAATCAGGAGAAACGCTGAGCTAGGCGACATGGTGTCCAGATTCGGCCAGAGCAGACTCACATCAGGGGCTAGTTAGTTTTCCACCTCACCAGCTGACTTGTTTTCGCAGAGCTCTGATTTCACTAGTGGATGTCTGGGTGTTTTCTTGTTAGTATCTCGGTTTCATCGCAAAATTCTTGTCTGGTCGAAAAAACGTCTCTTTTTTTAAAAACACATTCCTTGGGGGGAAAGTCCTATAGGGAGATTTTACAAGCTGATAACATGTATGTTTTTCTTTTTTCTTTCTTTCTCTCCACCTTGGAGCCCTTTAGAGCCTGGCTGATCCAACCCAGCTGCTTCATGGGAGAGAAAAGAATACATCTGGTTCTCATTGTGTGACAACTGAGAGAAGATCAACTATGTGAATGAAACGGCTTTGTAGTAACTTTATGTAACTGTTACAGTTGTAACCTCAGAGATATTCAAAGGGGGGAAGAGGTTGTCTCGTGGCTTGTCTCATAAATGTCTAGTCGTCTCACAAATGATAAAAAGTAAACTCGTACACTCCCAGAGTTGTTTTTCTTTCCAGAGATGTTTTTTACGCAGTGCCAATTTCAAGGGACACAGCATCTATGCCTTTAATTTAAGACAGGCAGCTTCTCTCTCCGCTTTATCCAAGGGGCAACGAAGCATTAAATGACCTAATGCTAAGAGTTTTCCAAGAGTTCAAGAAAGTCTAAGGCCAGCCAAAAGGCTCTGGGCCTCTGGGGAACATGGAATTTAACGTCACGTTCAGAAGAAGAAAATGAGCCTACAGCTCTTCTCCTGTGCCATCCACCACATTTCCAGGCCCGTGAATTACAGCGTTTGACCGAACAACCATTGCGTCAACCATAATTACACAGGCCAAGGGAGATCCTTCTCACCATGCAAACCAATCCAATTGCCTCAACCCCTGACTGGGTCTGTTCAGTGGAATGCAACCTTACAGAAGGTTGAGGATAGAAATGTCTTGAATAGAGCAGCTAGCATGATCATCTGACCCTATTCTATAGGACAGAGAAGCATGTCTGTTCTAGATAATCTATTACTATCTGAAAGTTCTTGAACGTTGCACTCCAAAGAATGCAACCCTGAGGTTAGACTTCTCTTCAGTGAGATGGAGCCCTACACCAGCAGGTCTTCAGTCATCTTATAGTAAACAGCAACAGCCTGATCCATTTAACATTTCAACCCTCTAAACTCTTTTATAACACCTTCAACACTGGAACCATCTTAATCACACCAATCAAGATAACACTAACAGCAAAACCAACTGGCGAATGTCGATTCTGATTTGCTCTTATCTAGTGCTACTCAGAACACTAAAAGGCCTGACAGGTCTGGAAAATCATAGTCAATAATACTGTTTTTCGACTGTAACACGAGTGTTACACTAGTGTATACACCCTTATGTTATACTAGGGAAATTGTTTCTATAGCTAGGTCTGGCAGTGAAGGGCAGAATCAACAACATGTGCATAATCAAAACTGTTGCTTTGTGAGAAGATGTTAAAGTTCACAGTTCGCCATTGTTATGTAAATGAAAGCTTGAAAGTACCAGTGGCCCATTTAGAAACGGGCGCCGGCCCACGTAGGATGGAAACAGAAAAGTCTGAGCCTTTTGGGTAAAACGCTGAGGTAAATCCTGTATGGAAATGCACCATAAGATACTAATTGCACAATCTGTCAGTGAGCATGTAGGCACTCAGAGAAAGTTCAACTTTGAATGATGTGTATTGGCATGGTGGTCAAAAAACGAACAAACTTGATCCTGGATAACATCCACTAGACATGATAGTTCAAAGGTGACTCGATCTGTGGTAACATTTAGTAGACACATAGTACAGTGACTGGGACACACAGTGGGTGGCCCGGTAGACACATAGTACAGTGACTGGGACACACAGTGGGTGGCCCGGTAGACACACAGTACAGTGACTGGGACACACAGTGGGTGGCCCGGTAGACACACAGTACAGTGACTGGGACACACAGTGGGTGGCCCGGTAGACACACAGTACAGTGACTGGGACACACAGTGGGTGGCCCGGTAGACACACAGTACAGTGACTGGGACACACAGTGGGTGGCCCGGTAGACACACAGTACAGTGACTGGGACACACAGTGGGTGGCCCGGTAGACACACAGTACAGTGAGTAGGTGATGGTGTATACTGCTGAGACGATGAGGTGAAAAGTCGGGTGAACATACATTAGTGAGTAGCCTGAATCCCAGATCTGTTTGTGCTGTCTTGACAACTCCAATGCATACTCTTATACATAAGAGTTGGCCAACACAGAACAAACTGAACTGGGACTGAGGCTAATTAGCGAGTTATAGTGACTTACAGAAAGGATGGTGATAAGAATGCCAGCAGCAGAAAGCACAGCGTCGCTTATGGTGTCTCCGTGTTTGGCCATGTACTTGATGGACTCATCGTTGCAGTAAAAGCCTCGGCGGTAGGGCTGTACAGCACTAGTCTCTATGATCAGGAAAGGCAGGCCGGCTATGGACACACAGCAGCGGTGAGGCAGAGAGAGAGATGGAGACAAAGAACGAGAGGGTCAATAAGGGGCTCCTAGAGGAGGGTCCACGGGTAGATGGCACAGCGATGGACAGACAGGGAATATGGGGGTCTCACTTCTCACTCTAAATGTATTTTGGCCCAATGGAATCCCCTACTGACCTTGGTCTGTTTCTGCTATAGCCAACTGGCATGACTAGAAAGGTGATCCCCAACTAGTAAATGTTAGGAAGCTATAAGTGTGTGCGGACACGTTTAGATAGCCAGTTAGTGCCTGGGTGAAGTTGGAGTGAGTCCCCTGTATGTGTTCCCTGTCCCTCCTGCTGCTGCGCCATGCTAAAGACTTACGGAGGTGACGGGCACAGTGAAGCCGACAGCTACCAGGGCAGTGGTGGGCACCGTGCTGCTCTTATAGGACAGACTGATGCTGCTGGCATTGCAGAACAAGCCCCTCCGGTGGGGCACGATGGGAAACTTGTGCAGAAAGGCAGCAAAGAGTATCACTGCACACAGACAGACACACGAGAGCTGGGGTCAGCCCATGTATTCTAACTGGCATACAAACACACACCACACACACAACCTGTATTTCTGCAGTTAACCCACAACACTCACCAAGCAAACACAGAAAGACACACCCACACACTTACCAGGGGCAGACAAATACACTTGCATGGGCTCTGGAAGGGAACTGTTGTTATGCAGTTGTCATCATAACATTGATCAACATTTTCTTCACACAAACCTCAGCTGATAACGTTGTACATTTGTGTAATATAAAATGATACGGTGATCAGAATTGGACCTGTACCATGTTCAATTTGAGGAAAATATCAAGGGGACATGTAGGATACAGCAATCTACCAAATATCCGTTTAAGTGATAGAGCCTCTCGTTCTACCACCAGATAACACATGAACATCCTGCTGTTGTTATCCTATCTCTGTGTACTGAAATGACCCGGCCATTGACAATATTAACTTAATAACAGCAACTCCTGAAAAATGTAATAAACTAAATTAAATTTACTGACATGGCAGCCAAGAAAGGGAAAGATCTGTCATTGT
This sequence comes from Salvelinus alpinus, assembly GCF_045679555.1. Lineage (NCBI taxonomy): Eukaryota > Metazoa > Chordata > Actinopteri > Salmoniformes > Salmonidae > Salvelinus > Salvelinus alpinus. The sequence continues at coordinate 20,721,115 of NC_092108.1, read as the reverse complement.
TAGAATCTGTAGCACCCTTCATACCATGAATAACCAACATCAAACAGAGGCAGCTACTACTAAAAGGGTTGGATGGTATCCATCACAGATAACTAAAGTGGAAAAAACATGGCGGCGCTATCAGCCTTCAAGGATGAGACTTGAAGGGTGTTTTTGTCAAATCTAATTTGTGTCTTTGGCCACTTTTAGAGGTAAAAGAGCTTATACATTTTTTTACAACAAACAGATAACAAACATATTGGATGAGAAAATAAAATGTAGGCCAAGAGGACTAAAGGGGAAAAGTGGTACCCAGGAGAGGACTGTCCAACCCCCTGACAGAAAACATACTCTCTCGCTCGATCACATCAAAGTGGACCTTTACTGATGTTTGACGCTTTGAAGTGAACCTCTTGAATAATTCTTAAATGTATGAATACAAAGAAAAACAAACATCCAGCCTATACCCCTTCTCTCTAGGTATAGGCGGAGGCCGGGGTGGGAGGGAAGATCAAACTGGGGGTGCTGGCCTGGGTGCTGCAGAGCTGAGGCAGGGGGCTTGATGTCTTCAAACCCAAATGTCAACACACACCTCAGTATGCTTGGCTCCCCTTGCCCTGCTCCAAGCTGCCTGAGCTTTGAAGGCCCAGCTGGAAACAGCTCATGTTACAGGCCAGTCTCTCTGCCTGATGGGAACCCCAGACCAGACCCTAACCACTCCTCCACTGGCCTCCCTCCCTCACATCCAAGATTCAACATGATTCACATTATTACTGTTACTGTTTTTACTATTACTATTCAAACAAATACCCTGACAGGAGCAACAATAAACCAGAAGACCATTTGAAGCTACAGTAGTGTTTTCAGTGATGTTAGAGCTGTAGCAGAGAGAAAACCTACTTTAAGTACCATCCGATCTTGACTGTCTAATCCGTTGGGCCTTTTTCATGGCCCTTGTGATGGGAGGGAATCAGCAGGCATTCCTCTCACAGCACAGTGCTTGGCTTGGCAGCTTGGGACCGCTGCTTGCTGATGATGTAGGCAGTGGTGGAGAAAGTACCCAACTGTCATACTTGAGTCAAAGTTAAGATTCCATAATAGGAAATGACTCAAGTAAAAGTGAAAGTCACCCAGTCAAATACTACTTGGGTAAAAGTCTAAAAGTATTTGGTTTTAAATATACTTAAGTATCAAAGTAAATGTAATTGCTAAAATATACTTAAGTATCAAAAGTAAATGTATGAATAATTTACAAAAAAATTATATTAAGCAAACCAGACAGACAGCACAATTTTCTTATTTTAAATTTTTTACATATTGCCAGGGACACACTCCAACACTGAGACATCATTTACAAATAAAGCATTTGTACTTAGTGAGTCCGCCAGATCAGAAGCGGCAGGGATGACCAGGGTTGTTCTCTTGATAAGTGTGTGAATTGGACAATCTTCTGTCCTGCTAAGGACTACTTTTGGGTGTCAAGGAAAATGTATGGACTAAAAGTAAATTATTTTCTTTAGGAATGTTGTGAAGTAAATGTAATAGTTGTCAAAAAATAAATAGTAAAGTATGAGTACCCCCCCAAAAAACACTTAAGTAAAAATACTTTAAAGTACTACTTAAGTACTTTACGCCACTGGATGTAGGGCAGTGGAAAGAAAAAAAGAGGGCCCTAGTCTCAGCACAGCTATGAATGTGCAAGGCGTTAATCGTGGTGTCTTGATCTCACTGACCACCTTTAAACACATGATCAGATCCAAGACTCACAGAGTAGGCTGGCGAGTAAAAATGAGAGCAAGTTAAATAAAAGGAAATTGAGATGTTACAAAGACTGTTTTTCCCATGATTCAGCTGTGTTGTCTTACCCCGAGGCCCCCAAACCTGACATCCCATGCCACCAGACAGTGCAGCATCAGCATTCTGCAAGACATCTTGGGATTTCCCGTTTTACTCGCTTCACACAAGCGAGGGAAAACTAGTGCCCCGCTGGTTGCCAAGAACAACACCAGCCGAGTGGCGCATGTCTAATGCATTAGCTACACTGAACCCCCAAAAAACAGAAAGCAGTAAACACTCCCTAATTAAAAAGGGCATGAGTGAGCAGGTCGGATTTTCTTTTACCAAAATCAAAATGGTGGTCTATTTATTATTTGGCTTTTCTATCATCGTAGCGGATTACTTTAAAGCCCCAGTAAGGTATAACCAAACAACTTCCTCGAAGTGATGAGTTAGTACTCAAACAACTGATTGCTTTGTTTTCTCTCATGGAAAATTGGAAGCGAGAAACATTTACCTTGAGCTTATTGGGTTATAAGAATTCTTAAGCACGCCCATAGGACTTTTTAGAATTACAGTTTGTGGAGTCAATTCCACTATGGAAACTACAATCAATGTTTGGAACAGGCAAATAGAGGCTTGCATTGAATGAATTAAATTCCACCATATTTTGGGGGCATTTACCGTAACACCAGTTGCTGAAGCTAAAATAAACAGACACATTTTCCACTTGCTGCCAATGCTCGCCCACTGACATACTTAGTGTATACTACATGTATGATAGAGTATATACAGATGCCCTTGTTTTTACTTGTACGCTTGTGTGCATGGCAGGCAGTACCCCCACAGAAACTACTCCCTGTCTGTCTGGTCGTGGTGCGGCGGGCAAACCCTGTTCCTATACTCTCATAATTCCACAGACTGCTGGGAGAGAGGAACGGAGGGGAAAAGATCACATTTGTGTTGAATTGTGGTTGCCAAAAATATTTGTGATGAATGCTTAATGTGGCAATCAGCAGCTGAAACAATAACAAAGTTCCTCCCAGCCACTGTTTTGGTAAAAAGCTGGGGGATGGGGCTGGAGAAATGTAACCACTCTCAAATTCATAGCCAGTGCTATTGATGCAAGGACTGACTATCCATGATTTCAAAATGATAGTTTTAACCATGTTTTGAGACTATACAGTGTTTATTTACATCTACTTTGTTTACAAACATTGGAGAAAAACATTTGTATATTTTGGGTGCTCATGGAGTGTGACAGTTGAACTAAGCTAATGAAGCATTTACAAGTTATATTCTTCAAAAATAAAAACACATTCAGTGCATTCGGTAAGTGTTCAGACCACTTGACTTTTTCCACATTTTGTTACGTTACAGCCTTATTCTAAAATGGATTAAATAGTTTTTTCCCCTCATCAATCTACACACAATATCCCATAATGACAAAGTAAAAACAGGTTTTTAGAAATGATTGCAAATGTATAAAATATGACATATACAAAAGTATTTCAGACCCTTTACTCAGTACTTTGTTAAAGCACCTTTGGCAGTGATTATAACCATGAGTCTTCTTGGGTTATAATCAGGTGTGCCAAGCTACAAGCTTGGCACACCTGTAATTGGAGAGTTTCTCCCATTCTTCTCTGCAGATCTACTCAAGCTTTGTCATGTTGGATGGGGAGCATTGCTGCACAGCTATTTTCAGGTCTCTCCAGAGATGTTAGATCGGGTTTGAGTCCGGACCCTGGCTGGGCCACTGAAGGACATTGAGACTTGTCCCGAAGTCACTCCTGCGTTGGTCTTGGCTGTGTGCTTAGGGTCGTTGTTCTGTTGGAAAGTGAACCTTCACCCCAGTCTGAGGTCCTGAGCGCTCTGGAGCAGGTTTTCATCAAGGATCTCTCTGTACTTTGCTCCGTTCATCTTTGCCTCGATCCTGACGTCTCCCAGTCCCTGCCACTGAAAAACATCCGCACAGCATGGTGCTTCCACCACCATGCTTCACCGTAGGGATGGTGCCAAGTTTTCTCAAAACGTGACGCTTGGCGTTTAGGCCAAAGAGTTCAATCTTGGTTTCATCAGACCAGATAATCTTGTTTCTCATGGTCTGAGAGTCTTTAGGTGCCTTTTGGCAAACTCCAAGCGGGCTGTCTTGTGCCTTATACTGAGGAGTGGCTTCCATCCTTCCACTCTACCGTAAAGGCCTGATTGGTGGAGTGCTGCAGAGATGGTTGTCCTTCTGGAAGGTTCTCCCATATCCACAGAGGAACTCTAGAGCTCTGTCAGTGACCATCGGGTTCTTGGTCACCTCCCTGACCAAGTCCCTTCTCCCTCGATTGCTTAGTTCGGCCGGGCGGCTAGCTCAAAGAAGAGTCTTGGTGGTTCCAAACATCTTCCATTTAAGAATGATGGAGGCCACTGTGTTCTTGGGGACCTTCAATGGTGCAGACATTTTTTGGTACCCTTACCCAGATCTGTGCCTCGACACAATCCTGTCTCGGCCCTGTATGAACAATTCCTTTGACTTCATGGCTTGATTTTTGCTCTGACATGCACTGTCAACGGTGGGAACTTAAATCATGTCTAATCATGTCCAATTAATTGAATTTACCACAGGTGGACTCTATTTTTGTTTTTGCAAACATTTCTAAAAACCTGTTTTCACATTGTCATTATGGGGTATTGTGTGTAGATTGCTAAGGATTTAATTTAATTTAATCCAATTTAGAATAAGGCTGTAACGTAACAAGGCACTGTATTTCTGAATTTGCAGGGCAATAGAGAGACAGAGAAGTTTGTTGACAGAAGAACCTCTACTGACCTGAGATAACCTTATCAGAGACTATTTCTACTAAACAGTTGTGGTGTAAGAAGTGGCCATAGATGTCTCATGGGACACAGTCAACTCAGTCAGTAACCCTGTAGAAGTTGAATACTACGTCTTCACCACAGAGTAATAAATTCAACCTCCATGTATTATACATTTCAACCCATCAAAGGAATAATACTTTCAAACTGTCAAGGGGTAAAAATGACTGGTCTCTGAAATGCATATCATAACACCTTGTACTGTAGGCGTTGTGTCAAGTCACCAGCAGATCAAAGACTACTAGGCCTTGGATCAGAAGACTTATTAGGGTCTTTCTTGGAATTACTGATTCATTCACCTTTGAGCTGTTTGGAACTTCCCCACCTTAGTGTTTTTGAGCCTGGTAAGGAATCATTCACTCCTAGCTCAGAAAGAGAGAGTGAGGGAAATATATGGCACCCAGAACATTAGCTGAACACATGGCTGACCTTGTCACCACTTTCCTTTAATCACACACACACACACACCAGATGTCACTTCAATAGAATTCCTGGCTTGTGGCATGTGAGGCATTCTGTAAAATATTAAAACAGGCCAAATGAGTGCAACAAGTAAAAATACTTGTTGCAATTTATCAATTACCCTTTCCCATTTGCATTGTGGGCAATGGCATTCAAATAACTCTGGACAAATATTGTCATGAGAAATCATTGTCTTTCTAAGGGGGGGAAAACGTTTAAACTATTTTTGCTGTTTTATATAAAATATATATATATATGTATCTTGGATAAAGAATGACATTGCTCAGAGATTGCTTGGATTAATTATTATTATTAAGACTGCCAGTTTCTGGATTTGACATAACTTTGGGATTAACACTCTAGCTCGACTATGATGACAAACTAACATTGTCCCAGAACATTATCCTGCTATTAACATAATTAATAAAAACAATACAACATGTGCTAATTCGCATAACCATATTTTATGCAAATAAAAAACATGTTTACTCATTTCACATCCGAAAATCATTAAACATCTATAGAAATGAAAGGCAGAAAATCTCACCTAAAAACAAGCAGACGAGATCCATACCGACCAGCAACTTTCTCCTGCTGTTGTCTTTACAGTTGTTGTTATTCCGGGAAGAGCTTCCTCCATTCCTTGTCTCTGGTGCCATTGTCTTCTCATAAATTAAACAGCGTTGCATTTATAGGCCCCTTGAATGGTTTTCCAAATTAAAGAAAGCGTGGCAAAGTTGCAGCCTCCAGTCCCGTTAACTTCTCCTAGTCAGTTATTGAGTTACCATCAGCTGAGAGAGGATTTTGAATAGTTTTCCATATATTGTGCTGATAAATTCAAATGAGATGTGCGGGTTTTTCTGATAGTAATGTTGACTTTCCAGTTAACTGCAAGGGTTTATTTCTTTCCCGTATATTCTGCTCGTTCTGTGACTTTCGTTGTTGAGCCAGCTTCTAATAATCCTTGAGGACCACCGAAGGTTTAGTTGCGCTCCCACCTCCGGTGATCGCCTCCTACAAGACCCACGGACCTCCCCCTACAGCCGGTAGTGATGGGCATTCCGGCTCTTTTCAGTGAGCCGGCTCGTTCGGCTCAGCTCACCAAAAAGAGCCGGCTCTTTTGACTCCCAAAAGGATCTTTAAAAAAAATATGTTTTGTATTTTTTCAAGTCAAACAGTTTGCCATAGTTTGACTATGATTGGTGTTAAAACGATTCTTATTAAATGATTAAATAAAATCATACTCTACCTTAACCACAATGTATTTAAAAATGCATTGGTTTGTTATGAAGAAAAAAATGCTATTAAACATTTGCATTTAAAGTATAACTTTTTAATGTATATAAACAAAGTGCATATAAATCTAACCATTCAAAATGAATACAATCTGAACAACATAATAGAATATTGCACCACATCAAAGAAAAATAAATAACAATTTGCAAAACTGCAGCATCCCACAAATTGAGATAAATGTAAAAAAGAAGGATGCTATTAAACATGTGCATTTAAAGTATAACTTTTTTAATGAATATAAACAAAGTGCATATAAATGTAACAATTCAAAATGAAAACAATCTGAACAACATAATAATAGAATATTGCACCACATCAAAGAAAAATAAATAACAATGTGCAAAACTGCAGCATCCCAAAATGGAACTTTCTGTCTATTGATGAACATAGGGTGTCCATCAACTCTGTCACATGTCATGTGGTTACATTTGCTTCTCTCTGGCGGTTGGCTGTGATTCGCTGCAGACCCTGACACAGGAGTATCATTTTTGAGGCTGTCACATAGCTGAAAAGACAGAACAGTACAGTAACTCAGGTTCATGTTTTGTCTACTGATATTACATTCTCAACATTCTCATCTTCTGCTCATATACATATATAATACTGGATTAAATAATGATGTAGTAATAACTGCTTACTGTACCTCTCTCCACTGATCTCCACAGTGACCTGCTCAAAGTGTTCCAGGACTCTGCACACCTCCACCACCTCCCATTCCTCTTGGGTCAGAGCATCAACAGGTGCATTGACAATGGCCAGGGTAGAGATGATGGCATCCTTTGACTCAAGAAATCACTTCAATGTATAAAATGTTGAATTCCACTTTGTAGTGCAGTCTTGTTTAGGCCTCTGCTCAGGCATCCCCATCTGGCATTGTGTAGACTTTAGTTTTTCAGCACCTACTGTGTTCCTGTGGAAGTATTCCACAGCTGCTTTCACTTTGTCCACAGTGGGCTTCATCACCTTCAGAGCATCTCTTACAATCAGGTTGATTGTGTCGGCAAGACATGGATGATGGGTCCATTTTAAAATGTCCATGGCTTTGGTTATGTTAGCTGCATTGTCACTAACACAACATACCACTTTCCATCTACTTGCCATTCTCTGGCCACTCAACAGTTCCTCTGCCAAGTTATCTGAGGTGTGTCTGTCGCTGAACTCCAAGCAGTCCAGAAGACAGCTAGACATCGGAAAAAAATGTATGAAGTGACATGTAACCGACATGTAAGAAGTGGTTACCCTTGATGTCCAGCAGTCAGTGGTAAGTCAGACTGCAGTAGCTTTTTGGACTCTCTCCCACACTGAAGCCTGTGTGCTCTCGTACAGTTGTGGAATAAGTGAATTTGAAAGGGTTTTCCTGCTTGGAATTGTGTACATTGGATTTAGACTATTGCTATAATTTCTAAAACCTCTGTCCTCCACGATCGAAAATTGCTGGAAATCGGTGGCGATCATTTTAGCCAATGCAATGTCAATTTGTCCTCGTTTTGCTACAAACATAAATATGTGGCATGAACTGGTCCATAGAAGACTGCGATGCTGTGGGTCACGGAGTAGGTCTACTTGACTGAGTGGATACATCTCCACGTGTGGAGGTGCTGGCTCCACCACTATCACTAGCAGGCCCGCTAGTTTCTCGAAGCTCCACTACAGCTAGCTTCACAGTTGGGTGCACAGTTCGCATACGCCGGTGAAGGTTGTGCGTAGAACCGGCTTTATATGAGATTTTGTTTTGGCAAATTCTCCACTGTGCTTTAACATTGTCTACATTATTAAAATGCAGCCAACTGCTACTGTGCTTCAGACTCATTTTCCAGCTGTTCTTCCTCTCTCTCCTCGGCTGCTAAGTGTGACTGTGAGTGAGTTGGCTCGGCCCTGCCTCACGCATCTTTGGTTGACACTGCATGTCTGATTGACAGGAACAGGTGAGGCTGTTAGTCTGAGCAGACAGAACGAATGTGCGCTTGAGCATTTAGGCCTATATTATTTTCTTTCTTTGTTCTTTGAAATAGTTCATTATATTAATTTAAATATTTTGATTATTCATATCTTAATGTTTTTTTTATTTTTATATATAGATTCGGCTCTTCTGATATGCGAGTCGGCTCTTCGCGAACGACCAGTCACTAACAGCAGGCAACTACCCCAGCCCTGTCAGAAACTCTGGCCAGTGTCTAACCAACCAGGTTTTTTTTCTCAATATAATCTTCAACTGGCTGACAGCAGCTACCTTACTTGAACTATCATCTTTAAATTCAGTACAGCAATTGTGAGAAGTGAAGTCACTCTGTTGATTTTAATAGTTTTATCGGTCAGTTTTTGCAACAGGGTAGCGTGCCCTCTTCTGAAAAAAAGTGTTACTCTGTTAGACTAGAAATATGACCATTTATTTGATGCTTTACATAAAGGTGATACATTGGACATCAAAATCAGATATTTTGAACAAACAGATCAAAACAAGTGTGAAGAGCCAAAAAATAATTATACATACTCTTGACCAAGGCATTGTACCCAAAACAATGCACCATTTCACCATTGTGTTATGGAAAGTGCAGACTTGAGTACCTACTTCATCGTTTCCCATTCAGTAGTGCCAAAATGATCAATGAACAGAAATAAGTGAATCATTTACTGTGTTCATAGTCAAAGGCAACAAGAAGAAAAACAATTGATCTAAACATCCTTGTATAACAGTACACATGCAATGGATAAAGCATTAAGCAACCACACAACTATCAAAACAAATGTGATCAAGAGAGAAATAAAGGCATCAGGTCAAACATACTTCACTAATAATAACTGCACAAAAAGATGGGCTTCCCCCGAGAAAGGAAGCCCATCAAAAGTGACATGGTGGAACATACTGGAAAAAGCCTAAACCCTAGAGGCTACTTGATATTCAGGGACCAGTTTTCAAAAGTTACCTGATCGGATTTCAGCAATTGGATAGGATTAAAAGGCATGGAAATAGAATGGGCATCCCCATTCAAATATAATACAGACAGTTCTATTAATTATATTTCTATGCTTTTAATCCTACCCGATAATTTTTGAAAAATTGGGCCCTGATCTAGTGGCAGATCTGAGATATATGACTATGGTTTATCGAGCTAGTTTTATACATCTATAATGACTGTGGTTCATCTGGATCTAAAAATGGTAGATCTAGAGTCCATAGATCTAGAACGACAGTGGTTCATCTGGAGTTCATGGTATGTTCTCCAGGCCTAAGGCAGAGTGATATGTGTGGGGTTGGTCAGCTGGCTGCCTGGCCTGCATCAGTAACGGTCAGGTTACTCAACCAATCATGGGAGAATAAACTGTTGTGCTCTCCTTTAGTTCTCTCGGTCAGTGAAGCTAGAGAGCAGAGAAAGAGTTTGTTAATGCTCTAAGAAGTTAGGACCAGTGCAGTTTTTCCTGGCCATAATGATCTGACCAGGGAAAACCCCTGTGCCATTAGTGTTAGTCTGTACTGACCTGTCACAGGAAATCTGCATATAGAACTGGAGGGGGAAGTAGTTCAAAATCTGCAAAAACCACTTCCTGGTCTCTGCCATAGAAAACAGGTACATACATTTTGGTCCAAGCTAGACTACTACCTCAAGGGCCATTAAGACCAATGAGGATAATGCATGAAATATACACACACTATCTTCACTTACGAGTATGGAGGCTCCACAACACATAGGAAGCCTGTAGATGGACATAAACATAAACATGAAGACCCACAAACATTGGCTGGAGTGAGAGTTTACTTTTCTACCTCACCACAATCAATGACAGTGACATGCGAGGTGACAGTGACATGCGAGGTGATAGCAAACCCAGCCATAGAGAAGTCAGTATCCAGCTACTTACTTGGAGCTTCAGCACTTCAGAAGACAAAGCGAAAAAGTTTTAAAATTAGAATAACAGACTAGAAAGATGGCAGTGAGGATTTGTAATGCAATTTGTAAATACTGTACTTTGTAGGGGTTGGCACTTGGTCTTCAGCTGTGTCACTGATGCCAGCTTTGTTGTTCTGAAAGAAGATGGCTAACTTCTGAAGAGCCTCATGTCTGGTTCTGAAGACAGAAACCGTTAACTACTAAGTTAGGGCACTTTGTGATACAATGTGGTAGAAAAGGCTGCATAAATAACATTTGAATTTGGCATCACAGTAAAGACAAAGTAGAGCCTTACTGTGTGTGGGGGTCCTCTATGCTGCCATCACTAAGGGTGTGGTGGGCACTAGCATGGCTGCAGACTGCCAGTGAGAGGGGACAAGAGAGAGAGGGATGGAAAAGAGGGTGAAGGGGTAGTAGAAATGGGGGAAGAGGGTCATTTTACGGTGGTCTTTGAAGCCGTGATTGAAATGGTCAGTCACAAGTATATGGGCAGTACAATGAAGACCTGAGACCGCAGGTACACTATCTCTAAGCCAGACGTCTGAAACAAAAATCTAATCTATATATTCAAAGATATGGATATATACACCATATAAATCATACTCACGCATATCAGGCATTGAGACAGTCCGATTGTGAATGCTAAAGAATACATAAGAAAACAGATTAAATATATCAGTCCTTCGCTCAGCTTTTCCTAGAAAAACAAACTTTAATTAATATACACAGTACATTGCAGTCTTCAAAAGTTTTTCATCAATTATCTATACAGAAATTCTGTGGAAATAACATGGTTGAGCTGAATCAAACGTGAACTGTAAAGCAGCGATTTAACTGGTGGGGTCGCAGGAGTTTTTCCCCCTCCCCAATTTGGTGGTATCCAATTGTTAGTTACAGTGTTGTCCCATCGCTGCAACTCCCGTACGGACTTGGAGGAGGCAAAGGTTGAGAGCCGTGCGTCCTTTGAAACAACCCAGCCAAGCCGCACTGCTTCTTGACACAATGCCCGCTTAACCCAGAAGCCAGCCACACCAATGTGTCGGAGGAAACACTGTACACCTGGCGACCGTGTCAGCGTGCATTGCGCCTGGCCCGCCACAGGAGTTGCTAATGTGCGATGGGACAGGAACATCCCTGCTGGCCAAACCCTCCCCTAACACGGACAATGCTGGGCAAATTGTGTGCTGCCCCATGGGTCTTCCAGTCGTGGCCGGCTGCGACAGAGCCTGGATTGGAACCAGGATCTCTAGTGGTACAGCTAACACTACGATGCAGTGCCTTAAGACCACTGAGCCACTCGGCAGGCCCCACAGCAGTTTCTTTGTGTGTGAATTTTGGGGGGGGGTGAATAAAATACTCATCTGAATTTAAAACGACTAAGACCAGGTAGAAAGCCATTTAAGTCTCTGAGAAAGGTTTCTTCAAATCACAGTATTTTCAATATAAAAGTTATTAGCAGCACTATTTCGTGGATTTGGTTGATTTTGTAGTCAAACAAGTGAGCTTACTAAGATTTGTTTACAAGATTATGGGCAAAATGGAATTATTGACAATGAAAAAAAAGGTAGAAATGTTGTTCTCTGGCCATTTAATTGCTATATTGAATGCCATATTTGTAGTCAATTGTTTTCCAGATTGCATTTTGACAAAAATGTTATATATATATGTATATATACATACACATACACACACACACTTGGGTCCCGAGGCAAAACCAATATAGAACCACTGCTGTTAAGCACTTGACAATTAAAAAAGGGCTTTACAAATAAAAATGGGATTGCTTGACTGCTTCCCAGACAGTGCAGAAAGTCTCACCGGTTCTCCATGTAGGGGGACAGGGTCTCTTCGTCTAATGTCCACTCCTCATCGTCATCTGTGACTGAGAGAGAGAGCATGATAGGCTGCAAAACCACAATAGCCAATGGGAAGGGCTGCAGGCCTGCTGCCTAAAATGCATGGAATTCCTTTACTATCATAAATATCATTGACAATCATAAAGCCAACTGATAAAAATACTCTGGGTTATATCAATCAGGTGTGCTTCTGCAGAACTCCAATCCTCTGTAAATGTAGGCCGATTTTTCAACGTGCCTCAGACAATACTTTATCACTGTGTCAGTTGATTATCAATCATGCAGTTTTTACACAGAACTGTCTGTAAGCATGTTGAAGAAGACTTACAGCTGCTGTGTAGCATGGGATGATGGTTAGATGATCTGTAAAATATAATGGAGACAGGATAGGAAGGGCACGGAACCAAAGGGAGTGAGTAAATAAAATGTATAAATACCCTGATTATGGCAACATGCTTAAATTCTTTCATTTTGCATTCCATTTTTTTCTTCCTAAGAACACTGAATATTCCTCTGTACAACAAAATATGTTTGGAATTGATGTACAGTACTGAACAATAGACTGTTGCATTCTGTTGTGTACCTGCTCCCAATGCTGATGGTATCTCCCTCTGTGCCTCCTCGGCCAGCAGCCTGAGCCTTCTTCCCTAGCTCCAGCATCTCTTTGATATTCAGCTCCACATTCATTACAGAGATATAGCCATCTGGAAAAGTGAACGATGAAACAGGGAAAAACACTCAGCCACAACAGCAACAGATAGAGCAGTGAACAACTGCAGCCTGATAATAATTTGGGCTACAGTTTAGCCAGAGTTTTTCCTGACCTGTGCCATATTCAAAAAGCATCTACTCTGATGATCTTAAGGGAAAAACTAATCCTAATGTTATATCAGCATTCCCTCATTTTTGTATTCTTTTTTTTTTTAATTATCAGAACTCCTACTCTGAGACTCTTTCTGAACCCCCCCGAAGGCCATTAAAGAACAATACAACATTGACAAACTCACATTTGTGGTTGGCGTCACGGGCCAGCCATTTTCCTTTGGGGCAGTTGGTGGTTCGGATGATGCTAACCGTGTCACCACTCTTCACTGGCAGGTCATTCTTACGCACTTTACTGGCCACTGTCACCCTGGCATGGTACATCGCCTCCTCCTGGCCAGTCACCTGAACACAAACATTACACAGTAACCACAGCCATAGTTTGGCAAACTTTGTTTGGTGTGGAGTGTTCTGGGAATGTTAATGGGTGCCATATTGGATCCAAAAGTTCAAATTTCACAATTGAGTAGTTGGAATGCAAATTTGAATGCTATTATCCTGGAACATTTTAGGTCAACATGGTGGATAGCTTGTTGAAATATTGTTTGTCAACGTGTTGATCTACGGGCAAATAAAGCTGGACCCTCAAAATACCAAAACAAGATTGACCTAAGAGCCTGATACCCATGACACAGCAACTTTTAAACTGATAGCTAGTAAGATAATATCTCATTAAGGCTACATGTGACAAGGTCAGAATTACTTTGAATTTTTTCTTCATTTCATTCTCCTTTTTCTCTCTCTCCTTTTGCTCTTTCTTCTCCTTCTCGAGGCGGTGCTTCTCTCTCTTCTTCTGATCCTTGTCATCGTGGTTCTCAGGGCTCTGTTTTTCCTTACTGAGAACAATATATAATTATTCTATTAACATGAATCTAACTGACAACATGCTATGAAGTGGAACCAAACATTAGAGGTATTGATGAATTTGATGATTCCCTTTAATTGAAGCAACAGTGAGAGATGAGATGACAAACACACCTGTGCACATGATGTACACTCCCCTCCATATGTATTTGCACAGTGAAGCCAACATTTTTAATGTGGCTCTATACTTTTAGATGAAAAGTTTCATATATGAGGCGACAGTACAATGTCACCTTTTATTTGAGGGTGTTTTCATACATCTGTTTCATTGTTTAGAAATTAAAGCACTATGCATCTAGTCCCTACATTTGAAGCAGTCATAAGTATTTGTACAAATTCACTTATATGGTATTAAAGCAGTCAAAGGTTTATTGTTTGGACCAATATTACATCAAGTTTGTGACTACAAACTCGTTGATGCATTTTCAGTTTGTTTTGGTTGTGTTATATTTTGCCCAATAGTAACTGAATGGCGATGACGAACAATTTTCTTTACAAGTGAGTAGATGGGATGTTTCTAAACACTTCTAAATTATGAAAAATCATGAATAATGTCTGATGCGTGAGAAGGTTACAAAGGCTACAACAAATCATGCTAACCTCTAACCATTACCAATAGTTGAGTATTTTATGGGCGTTATGATCTTTGTGCCTCCATAACCTTTTCAAAACTCATTCATGATCCTCCATAATTGTTTTTATATTTCACCAGGTAAGCTAGTTGAGAACAAGTTCTCATTTACAGCTGCGACCTGGCCAAGATAAAGCAAAGCAGTGCGATGGAAACAGAGTTACATGGAATAAACAAGCGTACAGTCAACACAATAGAAAAAAGAAAGTCTACAGTGTGTGAAACTGGCATGAGGAGGTATGGCAATAAATAGGCCATAGCAGCAAAGTAATTACAATTTAGCAGATTAACACTGGAGTGATAGATGAGCAGATGATGTTGTGTAAGTAGTGATACTGGTGTGCAAAAGAGCAGCAAAGTAAATAAAAACAATATGGGATGAGGTAGGTAGATTGGGTGGGCTATTTACAGATGGACTATGTACAGCTGCAGCGATTGGTTAGCTGCTCAGATAGCTGATGTTTAAAGTTAGTGAGGGAAATGTAAGTCTCCAGCTTCAGCGATTTTTGCAATTCGTTCCAGTCACTAGCAGCAGAGAACTGGAAGGAAAGGCGGCCAAAGGAGGTGTTGGCTTTGGGGATGACCAGTGAGATATACCTGCTGGAGCGCGTGCTACGGGTGGGTGTTGTTATTGTGACCAGTGAGCTGAGATAAGGCGGAGCTTTACCTAGCATAGACTTGTAGATGACCTGGAGCCAGTGGGTCTGGCGACGGATATGTAGCGAGGGCCAGCCGACTAGAGCATACAGGTCGCAGTGGTGGGTGGTATATGGGGCTTTGGTGACACGGATGGCACTGTGATAGCAAATTAGATGCAGTCTGAGTAGAGTATTGGAAGCTATTTTGTAGATCACATCGCCGAAGTTGAGGATCGGTAGGATAGTCAGTTTTACTAGGGTAAGTTTGGCGGCGTGAGTGAAGGAGGCTTTGTTGCGAAATAGAAAGACGATTCTAGATTTGATTTTGGATTGAGATGTTTGATATGAGTCTGGAAGGAGAGTTTACAGTCTAGCCAAACACCTAGGTATTTGTAGTTGTCCACGTATTCTAGGTCAGAACCATCCAGAGTAGTGATGCTAGTAGAACAGGCGGGTGCGGGCAGCGAACGGTTGAAAAGCATGCATTTGGTTTTGCTAGCGTTTAAGAGCAGTTGGAGGCCACGGAAGGAGTGTTGTATGGCATTGAAGCTTGTTTGGAGGTTAGTTAACACAGTGTCCAAAGAAGGGCCAGATGTATACAGAATGGTGTCGTCTGCGTAGAGGTGGATCAGGGAATCACCCGCAGCAAGAGCGACATCGTTGATATATACAGAGAAAAGAGTCGGCCCGAGAATTTAACCCTGTGGTACCCCCATAGTGACTGCCAAACTCTATCTGCGAAATCATCGTAGCATCCACATGAATGTAGAAGTGTTCAGAAACATCTATTCTTACTTACACTAAAAGTGACTACAACATGGCACAATACATTATTCACCATTTAGTTCCTATTGGGTAAATCATAATCCAAAACTGCAAATGCATCCAAGAAGGTTGTAGAGTGACAAGCTTGACGTTGTGCTAGTCAGTGTGTTTTAGGAATACTTTAATACACTAGAAATTAATTTGTCTAAATACTGATGACTTCTTCAAATTGGGGGGGGGGACTAGATACATAAAATGCTTTCATTTCAAAACATTTAAACATGTGTATGTTTTAAATGCTGGAGTATAGAGCCCCCCCCCCCCCAAAAAAAGGTTGCTTCACTGTCCAAATACATATGGAGGGGATGTACACCAGGGGTCGGCAACAGGCCCGCTAGTGATTCAGCAAAAATCAACCCACTAGCAATTTGGCCCCCAAAGTTAAGTAAACTTAGAAAAAATAGAAAAAATAAAATAAATCACCAGGAATTCAGCTAAAATGATTGTGAAGGAAATTTGTTCGCAAGTATACCCACAAATAAAAAGAGATGTGTCATTGTGTATCAATGTAACCAAGGTATGAAATTATGTTATTTTCAAATAAAATCTCTTTCTGGGCTTACTTATGGTTAATTTGCCTGTGCAACAACTACAATATTTGAATAATTGGGCCATCTTTTAGAGCCGACATACCATGGATTCCGGGGCCATATGTGCATTCGAGGCTCCTCCTTCTTCAGATACAAACAGAAAACAAAGAATCATTTTTTATACACAACAGCACCAACCATTCAGTTACCGAAATAAACTCTGCAGTAAAATTGTGTCACTTACCACTGGATGGGGGTCCCCATATGGATCTAGAAGAGAATTTGAAAAACATAACATTTGGAACAAATCATAAACACACCCTCTTTGAATTAGAGTAGGCTTTGACAAATGGTAAATAGCTCATCAAAAAAATGGCTGAATGTTATAGATACTGGTATAATGATATGGGCTCTCAATTAAATAAATGAAACATATGTAGTGTCTTACTCTTTGGTGGGCCTTTACGTTTGTGTGAGTTTTGACTGACAGTGAACATGTTGGTGTTCTCAACAACTTCATACACATTATCACAGGTTTCATAATAGTTCTCCTGTTGACAGACACTAGAAGAGAAGACATTTCAGAGGTTAGGTATAAAGAGGAATAACGGACTTCCCAGAGCTAAACTTAAGTTCACTATACCAAATACTCTGTAGTTTCTGTCCCCACACAATCCCTGGTGAGACATTTCAGCAGACTATAGTATTTAGCAAAAATAAGATGATAGTTTTCAAGCAGTTTACCGCAACGTCAGTCCTGAATGAGGAAATTCAACCGAAGCAGAGTCATGGTCAGTGTCCTCTGTGAATGAGGGTTCAACAGGCACCATTTCAGCAGATAGCTCAGAAACATCTTGAGGTTTTTGAACTGAAGCTGGAAACTCCCACGTTTGAGCCAAGAACTCTGAAAGAACTAGATCCTGATGACTGCTGAGGGTCAGGGCTCGATGGTCAAAGCTGGGAATTTCTGGAGGCTCACAAGATGGTAACTCACATTCAGGGGATAGGAAATCTGGAACCCCCAAGTCTAGATCTACTGGATTATCAAGGGTTCCAAATTCTGTAGCTTCTAGTTCTAGAGCTGCGAGGTCGAATGCATTGCCTTCTGCTGTTTCCAGTTCTGAATTCAACTCAAAGTCCGGAAACTCTGGAACAACCAGTTCAGGATTAGCAATGGATGGAGGCTCAGAGTGTGGATCCTCACATGTCTCAGATTCAACCGCTGAAGTCAACTCTGCAAGCAAAACAACAAAATAGACATTTGACTTGAGCTCAATGAACAGCACACATCAAATTATATTTGAAGTAAATTGCATTACATCAATATACATTCTTTAAGTTAAAAGTGAAAAATCTGAGTCAGTGTCACTTACAGTGGAATTGACCACAACTGGTCGAAAATAGAAGATAAAGTACCTCTGTGATGTTCTGTGGTTGGGTGGTAACATCTGAGATCTACCCATGGAGGTCTTGGAGGTTTCATCGGCAAAGGTCCCAGAGACCCCCGGTCAGGTAGAAGTTTCCTGGCTGGACGAGGAGGGGGAAGTCCATCAGATTTTACAAGCAGAAGCTCTGCTCTATCCCGGCCAAACTGTTTCTCTGATGCAGTCTCTAGTCCTAAGAAAATGAAGAGAGCAATTGTATCTCAACTACGCAATCATACCTCATTAACTCTAACACTATTGTAGCAGAACATGAGAATGACCATACAAAATGACCACGTCGCAAAATTGTTCTGAATCTGAGATGACTTACTGCGGGAAGAGCCATTCATCTTGAAGAATGGCAGAGCTGAAACACCAGGGAGGTGCGGGAGACAGACAGGCAAAGGGGCTGGAAGGTCATGTTCTGGGGCATGACTCTCATAATCTGTAGAGGGCAGATGAACTCCCTTGTCCATGGTAGAGTTATGGTCTGAGAGATGGACCCCATTGGAACGCAGGCTCTTGGGTCTGGCGTACACCAACAGGTGCTTAGGTGAGAACCGTTTCTTGCCTTTCTCCAACATACTGAAGAACTGGGTCGCACTAACCATAGAGGATGAGTCTTCACCTGGGCCTTCTAACGGAGTGGTGATGGTGATGTCTGGGCTGGAGGTTGGGCACTCTGTGCTAGAATGTTCCATCTGGAGTGGCAGCCTATATTCAGCCTTATTCCTGTCCATCACAAGCCCCTCTACTGGAGTGCCTGAATGTCTGTTGGTGGTCAAACCAGCATACGCAGGCTCTTCTGCAGGTTCGCCACCAACCTTGGAGACTTTGGTTGACTTGAAGGGGTGGTGGAGCAGCAAACCCTTTTTCTTGCATTTTGTTGGAGGCGGGACCTCTTTATGAGGTGGCAAATCAGTTTTCTGTTCCTTCAAAGGCAGGCCAGGCAGTACGAGAGGCAAGTGGCGGTCTTTGAAGGACTTCTTGGCTGTCGCTGTGCAGTCCCTTCCACCATTGTGGAGACTGTTCTGGTGTGGTGGTTTTGGTGGGATGGCCTGTAGTACAAGTGCAGGGAAGGAGACGGGCCATTTGCCCCCAGACACCCTGGTCCCATCCCTGAAGATGACCCTGGGGATGACAGGTTTGTCCTCCACAGCCGAGTGGATGCAGCTCATCAGGGTGCTGCATTGCTCCCCAGGAACAGTGGATGGGAGCCGTCTGGGCTTCTCAGCAATGGCAGGTCGGTGTTGGTCCCTGGCTTGAGCCTGGGCTCTGGCTTCCTCCTGAAACTTGGCCCTCAGAGCTTTGACATTGATTGGTCCCTCCTAGGATCAATGAGATCATTATAGTGATTAGTTAACAATGCTTAAACAGGCTACAATTGTTTGAAAGTAATAATTGTTTCTACCTCAGCATATAACATTGTGTGCATTCAACTAATTATATGGATAACACAAGGATAATTATTACAAGGCACCAGTTCATGGATGGTACAGAAGATAACATGTACAACTCAGTTGTTTCATAGTATACTAACATACTGTTTGCTGTGCAGACAGAAAACCAACTACAATCAGTTTCGGATAAATCGTGTTGACCTTGCAAAGAGCAAAGATAACAACATCCAACAGATATGCAAACAGATCAATAGGGGCAGCAATAGATCATCTCGAATTTCATTACCTGTTCCATTGTTCCTCGTTACTTTCATCAACTGACAATCAAATGTAGTTATTTTACGCAATTGGACACGTTTCAGTTCACTGTCTCATTATGTCAACGTAGCCGCCAAAATAGAACGCATTTTCTGATAAACTGATTTCTGAACTCTCTGAAGTTGCAAACAAATAGAGAGATACCGCAATAAACCTGCGCAGAGGTGCGCATGACCTAATTGAATGATGTCACGTGTGCACGCGAAGAAAGTGTAATTTTCTTGAAACGTAGATTTTTATCAGATTTTAGTGTTCTATAAGGACCTGTGTTTTAATTAGTTGCAATGATATCTAGTGTATTGATTGTAAGCCAAAGATTGGAAGTATGGGAACTGCATACGAAGTATGGGAACTGCATACTTGGAGTGTGTCAGAAAGTGTGCGTTGCAAAATAAGTGGGTAGATCAACAGCGGGTTGACTCGTAACCCGCAGTCCCAGGGGGAGGGTGGGTTTATGGTTATGAAATATTGTCTGGATAAAGTTCGGGTTGAATAAAGATAAACAATACCTCCATAAATGTATCATTCTTGTGCAATTTATGTCTATATTCGTTTTTTATTTCATTATTTTAGGCTATGTGGCATTAGGGCCTAACTATACCGTGCCAAATAGCCAACACGTTTATCGCCAAATGCTTTTGGGAACGGGCAGAACAAGTTAACTTCTATGTAGGCAAAAAGTAAAATGTTGGGAGTTTAATTCAATAAGAGAAAAGCTGCGAAATGGAGAGTTGAAAATAAAGAGAAGGGAGAGCCAGAAAGTAATGTTTGGGAAATATTAGGTGTAGTGGTAAAAGGATGATAGCAATGCAGGTTATGTTATAGCCTACGTGATGATTGTGAGGCGCTATACAATTTCGAGTCACCGAACGGGACTTCAAATAGACCTATGCCTCGTCAAAGGAACTAGGATAATTTTCGGATGGGTTAAATAGAAACTGAGATCTGGACACTAGGTCTATAACCTCTCACATAGCCTTAATATTAACTCCTGCAGAAATAAACATTTCTTGCAGCAGGTTAAAATGATAGCCCAAATGTTTTACTTGGGAACAGGAGTGGAGAAATATGATTTCTTTCTTTCAGCAACTTGAGACAATGCAAATGCACACGTCTGTCTGTAGAGGTGCTATCTTTATCTGAGTAATAAAAGCTGACAGTAGCCTATTTCAACCGCCGAGTTATTTCAACCACATAAAATATGCATGCATCCAAGCTGAACTGAGATCTTATCAAAAACATGATTTTGGGTCGTTTTCACAGGTTTGTATTTTCTTACAACCGGTAAAACTGATATCATTTGGACATTTTGCACAGAAAATCTTTCTGTTTGTTTGTTTTGTTATTGCATTTTCTCCATGGCCCCTAAACGTCTTTGCACCGCGAAAGAAGCAGAGATGACAGCGACCACTTTATTTACTAGATCGAAGCATTCATTTATATCGATGTATGACATTATTCTGGTTAGCAATGGCTTATTTAGTATTTTAGTGCAACATATTGTCACACCCTGTTCTGTTTCACCTGTGCTTGTCTCCACCCCCATCCAGGTGTCACACATCTTCCCCATTATCCTCTGTGTATTTATACCTGTGTTTTCTGTCTGTGCCAGTTTGTCTTGTTTGCCAAGTCAACCAGCATTTTTCTCCTAGCTCCTGGTTTTCCCAAGTCTCTGTTTTTCTCGTCCCCCTGGGTCTGACCTTTGCCTGTACTGACTCTGTGCCCGCCCGCCTGACCATTCTGCCTGCCCCTGACCCCGAGCCTGCCTGCCGCCCTGTACCGTTTTGGACTTTGACCTGGTTATGAACTCTTGCCTGTCCCGACCTGCCTTTTGCCTACCCCTTGGACTATAATAAATATCAGACCTCAAACCATCTGCCTCCCGTGTCTGCATCTGGGTCTCGCTTTGTGTCGTTATAGTACAAACTGGCCATGACTGGCCCAGCAGACTTGGACCAGCTCCATCACGCTGTCTCCCTGCAGGGAGCTACCATTGAGAAACAGGAGGAGCTACTTTAGAACCTGATGGAGGGGTTCCGATCTCTGGCGGAACGCCACAACCAGGGGTTCAAGGCATTAACGGAGCAATTCCGTGAATTAGCTCGCAGACAGCATGCCACATCTGAGACCTCCCAGCCACTCAGTAACTTCCCTACTAGTGGTGGGTTTGTTCAGCCTACCCCGGCTCTCCGAGAACCCCGCTTACCTCCTCCGGAGCGATATGCTGGCAATCCTGGAACCTGCCTGGCGTTTCTTTCCCAGTGCTCCCTCATTTTTGAGCTTCAGCCATATTCATTCCCTTTGGATTGATCGAAGATAGCATATCTAATTATGCTAATGGTCGGAAGGGCGCACTCCTGGGGTTTGGGAGCAACAATCCACTGTTTGCCATAACTTGGAATTTCATGGGGGAGGTGAGGAAGATATTCAATTCTCCGGTGCTCGGGAGCGAGGCGGCCCAAAAACTACTGAAGGTACACCAGAGCTCCCGTAGTGTGACAGACTACACAGTATATTTTCGCTCATTGGCAGCCGAGAGTGCCTGGAATCCGGAGGCTCTGTTCGATACCTTCCTTCACGGACTGCCCGAGGAAATAAAGGACAAGCTCGCAGCTCGGGAGTTACCATTGGACCTCGATTCCCTCATCGCCCTCACGATTAGGATTGATGGATGTCTACGAGAATGCAAGCGTGAGAGGAGGTCAGGTCTCGAACGTTCGTCCATCCGCTGCTGCTTGCTCACCTCCGAAGGAATCCAGAAATCCCCGAAGTGTGCATTTCCGAGAAGCGCCAAAGCCACCCGAGTTCCCTCGAGAATCATCGGTGACGGATGAGTGCCATCCGTTTTGTCACCAAAGCCCCATATACTACCCACCACTGCGACCTGTACGCTCTTGTTGGCTGGCCCTCACTTCATACTCGTCGCCAAACCCACTGGCTCCAGGTCATCTACAAGACCCTGCTAGGTAAAGTCCCCCTTATCTCAGCTCGCTGGTCACCATAGCAGCACCCACCTGTAGCACGCGCTCCAGCAGGTATATTTCTCTGGTCACCCCCAAAGCCAATTCCTTCTTTGGTCGCCTCTCCTTCCAGTTCTCCGCTGCCAATGACTGGAACGAACTACAAAAATCTCTGAAACTGGAAACACTTATCTCCCTCACTAGCTTTAAGCACCAGCTGTCAGAGCAGCTCACAGATTACTGCACCTGTACATAACCCATCTATAATTTAGCCCAAACAACTACCTCTTCCCCTACTGTATTTATTTATTTATTTTGCTCCTTAGCACCCCATTATTTCTATTTCTACTTTACACATTCCTCCACTGCAAATCTACCATTCCAGTGTTTTACTTGCTATATTGTATTTACTTCGCCACCATGGCCTTTTTTTTTGCCTTTACCTCCCTTATCTCACCTCATTTGCTCACATTGTATATAGACTTATTTTTCTACTGTATTATTGACTGTATGTTTGTTTTACTCCATGTGTAACTCTGTTGTTGTATGTGTCGAACTGCTTTGCTTTATCTTGGCCAGGTCGCAATTGTAAATGAGAACTTGTTCTCAACCTACCTGGTTAAATAAAGGTGAAATAAAATACATTAAAATGAGTCGGTTACTCCTGAGCCTATGCAACTGGGCAGAGCTAAATTGTCACCTAGGGAATGTTCCCGTAGTGTGAGCTCCAACTGTTGTCTGTACAGTGTGGCTGCGGGACATTATATAGCCACCTGCCCTGTTAAGAGACCTATTTCTTTAGTAGGTACAAGTACAAGAATTCTCTAATTCCCGTCATCCGCACTCCTTTTTTGTGTGATACTCCTGTGGGGAGACAAGTCACTCTGGGGCAGATGAGAGCTTTATGGATGCTACTCTAGTTTCTGAATTAGGTATCCCTACTCAACTCCTCTCTGTTCCCATGGTAACTCTTCCAGTGGAGTAGCACTGGACGGCTACTCCACTGGAAGAGTTACCCACAGCACTGTTCCCGTTAATCTGCGGGTTTCACAGTGAGTCAATAAAGCTTCTCCTCATTTATTTATGTATTATTATTTTACCCCCCCCCCCCCCATGTTCTTGTTTTGGGATTTTCCTGGTTCCAAAAACACAAACCCGTTATTGATTGGACCACGAGTTTAAGCCTGGGTTTTGGTCCATTTTTTCAATCCCATTGCCTTAAAGTGACGCAGCCTTCCCCAAGGCGTCCTCCTCAGGGCTTAAGTAAAGTCTCGTATTTCTCTGCCATTCCCGCAGAGTACCATCACCTCCTGGAGATCTTCAGCAAGACACGGGCTACTTCTCTTCCCCCGCATCGTCCCTACGATTGTGCCATTAACCTTCTTCCAGGCACCAAACTGCCGTGTGGTCGGCTATATTCCCTATCCGGCCCGGAGACCAAGGCCATGGAGGAGTATATTGAGGACTCTCTGGCTGCTGGAGGCATCCGTCCTTCTGCATCTCCTGCCAGCGCAGGGTTTTTCTTTGTGGAAAAGGACAAGACCCTGCGTCCGTGCATTGACTACCTGGGTCTTAATGACATAACTATCAAGAATCGTTACCCCCTACCATTCCTCTCCTTGGTTTTCGAACCTCTCCAGGGGGCTACCATCTTTTCCAAGCTGGACCTTCGGGAATGCCTACCACCTGGTTCGGATACGCGAAGGAGATGAGTGGAAGGCAGCTTTAAACACCAGTAGACATGATGAGTACCTGGTCATGCCGTTTGGTCTCACCAGGTGTCTTCCAGGCCCTGGTAAACGATGTGCTCCGGGACATGTTAAATTGTTTTGTGTTCGTCTACCTCGACGATGTCCTGTTTTTTCCCATTCTGCCCAAGAACACGTCCTCCATGTTCGACAAGTCCTTCAGCGCCTCCTGGAGAACCAGTTATTTGTGAAAGCGGAGAAGTGCGAGTTCCACCGTTCTACAATCTCCTTTCTGGGATATGTCATCGCTGAAGGAAATGTCCAGATGGACCATGAAAAGGTGAAAGCAGTAGTGGATTGGCTCCAACCTACATCCAGGGTGCAGCTGCAACTTTTCCTGGGGTTTGTCAATTTCTACCGCCGTTTCATTCAAGGCTACAGCACCCTGACGGCCCCCTTCTCTGCACTCACCTCTCCCAAGGTGCCGTTCACATGGTCCCCAGCTGTTGACAGAGCCTTTGTGGACCTGAAGCATCGGTTCACTACAGCCCCAATCCTCGTCCATCCGGACCCGTCCCGTTAGTTTGTGGTTGAGGTCGATGCTTCTGATGTTGGAGTGGGGCCTATCCTGTCCCAGCGGTCTGCCCAGGACCAAAAGCTCCATCCCTGTGCCTTCCTGTCCTTTCGTCTGAATTCTGCAGAAAGAAGCTACAATGTAGGTAACCGAGAACTCCTGGCGGTCAAGATGGCACTGGAGGAGTGGAGGCACTGGCTGGAAGGAGCAGAACATCCATTTTTGGTTTGGACCGACAATAAGAATTTGGAACATCTCCGCACAGCCAAGCGCCTTAACTCCAGGCAGGCCCGGTGGGCTCTGTTATTCACCAGATTCAACGTCACCATTTCCTACCGCCCAGGGTCCAAGAATGTGAAATCTGATGCCCTTTCTCGCCTATACAGTTCTGCTGCCACACCCTCTGACCCTGAGACCATCCTCCCTACCTCCTGCCTTGTGGCTTCAGTGGGCTGGGGTATTAAGTCCCTGGTCCGCAAGGCACAACGTTCCCAGCCTGACCCTGGAGGGAGCCCGGCTAACCGGTTGTTCGTCCCTAATTCAGTCCAGTCCCAGGTACTGGAATGGGCTCATTCCTCCAGGCTTACCTGTCATCCGGGTTCCCGTCGAACCCTGGCCTTCCTCTGACCACATTTCTGGTGGCCCATGGTTCCTGACGCCTCTGCCTTTGTCGCCGCATGCACTGTTTGTGCTCAGAATAAGACTCTGCAGCAAGCTCCATCTGGCCTTCTTCAGCCACTACCTGTCCCTCAACGTCCCTGGTCCAATATTTCCCTGGACTTTGTCACTGGGCTCCCTCCGTCTGATGGCAACACTGTCATTCTGACGGTAGTGGATTGGTTTTCCAAGGCTGCCCATTTCATTCCTCTCCCCAAACTACCCTCTGCCAAAGAGACGGCCCAGCTCATGGTGCAGCATGTCTTCCGGATCCATGGACGTCCGGGGTCCTCAGTTCTCGTCTCGGTTCTGGAAGGCGTTCTGCACCCTTATTGGGTCGTCGGCCAGCCTGTCCTCCGGATTCCATCCCCAATCCAACGGCCAGTCGGAGCGAGCGAACCAAGCCCTGGAAACAAGTTTAACATGCCTCGTCTCGACCAACCCCACTACCTGGAGCCGACAACTGGTCTGTGTGGAGTACGCCTGGACACTCTTCCCTGTTCGACCATGTGACTCTCCCCTTTCGGGTGCTCCATGTGGTATCAGCCTGGGCCCATGTGGTATCAACATACCCTGGGCCCAGATGTTCGTCCGCCGCTGTCGGCGTACCTGGAGAAGAGCCATGCAAAATAGTCTTGTGTGGCAACAAATCTGCACAATTAGCTGATCTGCGTTCCATACACCCACTGTTGAGCCTCCCACTTCAGACACGCCCACTTCAGACATGCTTTATGTAGGCAGTTATCCATGACTCAAACGTTGCCTGTTATATTGACAAAATAGTCGAGTGACCGCTCTAACAATGGAATACATGTCCTCAAAGATTTTCACCATCATTGTCAAGCCCTAGTTATTGTTGCTTTGACAAAGTCATTTCTGAAGATCATTATTTATTTCATGTGATTAGTGATTCATTTACTTTCGTCCCTCCTTTTAAGGTCAACCCTATTACGTGAACTGAACTCTTGTTTTAATATGGTGAAACTGTTCTTTAAATGTTGTTTTCAGTGACACATCAACCCTGTTACCCATAAATAGATAGTCTACAAATGTTTTAACAAATCAATTTCCCCTCCACGTTGCACACAACACGCTTACATTCCCCCAAACACGTTTTTTGTATAAAGTAAACATGTGCTCTTTATGACAGAACATTAAAATGAGGTGAAATTTGTTTTGTTTGACCAAGTTACACTACTCAAAATATGCTCTATTCATGGAACGACCTGTGTGTGTGTGTGTGTGTGTGTGTGTGTTTTGTACTGCGAATTTTGGAAGTGAGTGTGCCAGGATGGGTTGTGCTTGTGTAGGCCTATGTGTGTGATATTACGAAAAATATATTTCCCAACTGTTAGAGCATGTGTTTACCCTTGATCAATCATTTACTGTGGACTGGAGAGTCTGTCTTATGACATGAGTGCACTTTCCCCAGGATGACAACTATCAGTCATCTAAACAAAGCTTAACATGAGCTCATTTTCATCAAGGAGCTCTTTTATTTCTAATATGGATAGACTGATATGTGCATTATTGGGCTCCTACATTCTGCTGCTGGTTTTAAACAAATCTCTCACTGTAGAGGCAACGGAGTACTCATGGAATATGGCTGAAACCAGGTAGATTTCCGTAGTTTTTACTAGAAATACTACTACTTTTATTTACTACTACTGGGTGATTCCAGCAGGAGCAGAAACTATTACTGGTATCTCAGATTGTTCTGGCAATTCTCACACTGAAACTTCATTGGGAGGTAGAATGACTGAAATACTTTTTACATTTGTATCACAAACCATTTTTGAGAAAATCATGATGATCATTTAGAGACAGAATACAGACAGCAGAGTTTACACGATGTTTACATACATTATGTACAACTAGGTAGAATGAGCATAGAGCTATAAGAGAATGGGTACTGTATACAGCTGATGTGCATTATCAGTATGAATATATTTAAATGCCATATAGTGCAGGTATTTGTGTACATTTCAGAGATGGCTTGATGCGGTGTGCAGCACAGAGTGCATGCATTTTACAGACACGCTTATCCAGAGCAACTAGGGTAAAGAGCCTTGCTCATGGGCACATCGTTAGACTAGTCGGCGATTTGAACCAGCGACCTTTCGGTTACTGGCACAACGATCTTAACCACTAGGCATGCCTCCTGTCAGACCATATAATATGCTAACCGTACATGATACAGACAACATCTTGGTGTCATTATACTCCGAGTGTGCTCTAACATATGTCTAGATGTATAGATTCTGAAATATACATTTTCACATGAATTTATTCAACATTAAAACTATTTAAAATTAATATTTCAAAACTACCCTTTTTGATGAAGCTCTTCTTTAGACATATTGTTTGAAAGAATACACTCTTCAAACCCATCAAATTTCCAGAGTGGCTCTGGTACTTTTAATGATATGACCCATTTTATATATATAAATTGACATTATACTGTAGGTCATTAACCAATCACAGCCCTCCTTTAGGATTGCATATTCAGCAAATCACCAGCAGAGGGCGTTCCCTTAGAAACCATTTACCATTTACAGTATTGCTGGTGTTCATAAAATTGATCAGAATTTCAGAATTAGCAGAGCCCACTTTGGAAATGTGATCTACTTGTACTTAATATGAACAAAATCCAAAATGATAGTTTTGAGATATTTAGATAAATATTTTTTTATGTAGAATAAATTTGTGTGAAAATGTGTATTTCAGAATCTAGACATACTCCATATGTCAGAGCACACTATCAGGGGTATAATGACACCCAGATGTTGTCTGTATCGTGTATGGTTCACAGATCATGTATAGGCATGTATAGGTCTAAAAAGAGCCAATAATGGCAACTTCCACCATGATAAAAAAATATATATGTTTTGTGATGTAAATCGAAAAAGCATATCACACATACTTCCTCCCAATTACATTTCTATGTGAGAATTGCCAGAAACTCTAAGATAACAAAAATATTTTCTTCTCCCGCTGTTGTGGAATCGCTCTACTTCAATGTAAAATGTCTGTGAAGCTTGAAACTGTAATGGTATTTGTATTGGACTGAAGAGCAGGGCAATCTGCTATGAGGAGGGTCAGGAGTGTAAACAAACCAGCTCCTATCAACTGTAAGATGAAAATGTGGTCGTCATGGACCCCTTGTGACTCCTGCACAGACAAGAAGGTAAAGGGTTGCTTCATGTTCAAGGCTTGGGACTAAATGATAAACTATAGTTTCTATGACACACAATGATCTGCTGTTCCACAAAAACAATTCTCATTTTTGTGTTCTTTATTTATATTGCCCAGTTTCGTTTCCGTTACATGGAGAAAGCGTCCCAGTTTGGTGGGAGACAATGTTTGGACAGTCAGTGGGAAGAGCTGGCATGCCCCACAGCACAGGCAGTGTGTTGGGAACCAGACATCTGTGGAGAAAGATTCACCTGCAATGCCACAGGTAAGTACACAATATACATCACCTCAAGCCAAGAGTACAATGTGTTGAGTCTTCTTTTGTCTCCAAATGTTTCATGTGGTTTTCATGTGGGTTTGTGTGTGTGTGCATACGTGCTTGTAATGAGCGTGTGTGTGTGTGTGTGTGCGTGCGTGCGTTCGTGCGTGCGTCCATCTGTACTTAGGTCGTTGTGTGAGCCAGGCGCTTCGCTGTAACGGTGAGGTCGACTGTGACGACGAGTCTGATGAGAAGGACTGTGAGCAGGTGGACTACAGACAGGACAAGTGTTCCACACTGCTACCCATCCCTGGAGCTGGCCGCGGCACTCAGGGGTAAGCAGGGGTCAGAGGGCAGGGGTAATCAACAGTCATAATAAGTGGGAACATCAGTATGCATCTGACACACAAAATACATGTTGCTGTTTGTGCTGCACACACACACACACACACACACACACACACACACACACACACACACACACACACACACACACACACACACACACACACACACACACACACACACACACACACACACACACACACACACACACACCTCATTTGAAACAACAACAAAGTATTGCTCTTTATGTTCCTAGCTTTAACATACTGACAGGAGAATTTGTGGACCACGTTCTTGACCCACAATACTATGGAGGACAGTGTGAATATGTTTACAATGGAGAATGGAGAAAACTCATATATGATGCCTTCTGTGAGAATTTACATTATAACGAGGATGAGAAAAACTATCGTAAACCCTACAACTTCCATACATACCGCTTCATGGTACGGTACTGTACTGTATGCATCGTCATGTCACAAAATGTAAACTTTTTACAATCCTCAACTTATCAATGATATTTGAAAAAAGTAATATGTGTTTTGTTATTTTTGCGTTATTCTAGGCCCAGGCTACTTCTGAAGCCTCCTCAGAGTATTATGAAGATATGGCCACATTGCTGAAAGCCAGAAAGACGGAAAATTCTTTTAATCTGGGTGTTTCTGTTGGGATTCAATACGTGGAGTTTGGAGTATCAGGGAATGTGGAGACTGAGTTTCTAAAAAATCTAACAAAATACACCAATCAGGTAAGAGAATATGTCTTAAATAATACCAACCGAAAAACAGCCTCTTTATACCCAGGGAACACAACTGTAGTAGGTCCCTGGCTGCGTTTTATTCCAGGAAGCTATTGCCTACAACCTTGTTTTCTCAGATCCACGAAGGGTAGTGAACGAGAACAGATGGGACGTAACATCCAGCCTGAAATGAAAACCCTGAGTCCGATATTTCTAATTTGAGCATGTATGAAGCTGAAAAGCTCTATACAAATACAGTTATGTGTTCTCCTTTGTCCCTCAGGAACTTGGCTTCATCAGGATGCAGTCTAAGGTTCAGACGGCCCAGTTTAAGATGAGGAGCGAGGGGCTGATGCTTCATGAAGACATGTACCTGTCCCTTATGGAGCTTCCTGAGGAGAAGTATGACTTTGGCCTGTACTCCCGCTTCCTCAACACTTACGGAACGCACTACGTCACCCAGGGCATCATGGGAGGGATCCTGGAGTATGTGGCGGTCGTCAACAAAACCGCCATGGAAACATCTAGTATGGTGTCTTTTTTTATTTCTGTGATGCTGTCGTTGAATGAGTGAGCGATGTTTCAGATTGGGTCAGTGGTGGAAAAGGTGTGAAGGATTTTTAGACCTTTCTATATTTTGGAAGGAACCATATAATATTATCGAGTTATTATAGTCAATGGTATATTTGAAGAGTCCATTTCTGTGTGAATTTAATGGTTATTCCAAAACTTGTTTTTGCTCTTGACTTTTAACAGAGATTAATGCGGGACAACTTAAAGGGTGTTTGGGTGGATCCATTGGCATAAGCAGTCCTCTAGGCAAGACGAAGCAGGTAGAAGTTGGAGGCAAACTTGAACTCAAAGGTTGCAAAAGCACTGGCTCTTATGAAAAAGGTGTGTGATCGTCCCAACCGACCTTATCTATCAAAGGTCACCTTGGTTAACATTTCCTACTTTTTCTAACAACACCAGATTTCTCTTTTCAAATGTATATTGTTGTTCAACTTTCTGACTTTCTGGTAGTAACATTCATTTAGAGCAATTGTGGGTAACAGGGATAGGGTCTATTCCATTTCAAATGAGTTCATTCAGTAAGTATACTGGAATTGCAGTTTACTTCCTGAGTTCACTGAATTGAGATGGACCCAGGTGGGTAATTGATGATTTCCCTCTGTAACCCAGAGACGGATGGCAGCTCCAGTTTGATCAAGGACATTGTGACGCTGGTGAAGGGGGGCAGTACAGGAAGTAGTGGGGGTCTGCTGGCCATCAAGGACCCTGACACATACAGGAAGTGGGGCCTTTCTCTCAAGTACAACCCAACGCTCATCGAGTATGAGGTATAATAGCATTTACTTACAGATATACCTAAACACACTGTATATAGCCAATGATGTATATAAACCCTGGATTGCTGACGCGATGTATTGGCCATTGAGAGGCTTTGAAGCCACCGGTCGGCCATATTGGCACTCCCCTGTAGGAGCAGTCCTCCATAGGAATGAATGGAATTCTACAGTATTTCAATTAAATGTTTCAAGGACAAAATTACATGTTTTTAAGTGTTTTTGTGGTTGTAGTGGGGATGTAACGGATGTGAAATGGCTAGCTAGTTAGCGGTGATGCGCGCTAATAGCCTTTCAATCGGTGACGTCACTTGCTCTGAGACCTTGAAGTAGTGGTTCCCCTTGCTCTGCAAGGGCCGTGGCTTTTGTGGAGCGATGGGTAACGATGCTTCGTGGGTGACTGTTGTTGATATGTGCAGAGGGTCCCTGGTTCGCGCCCGGGTCGGGGCGAGGGGACGGACTAAAGTTAAACTGTTACAGGGACAGTAACATTAGAACTTTCAAAATATGTTACTTTAAGAAATGTTTGTGTATATACTGTATGTTTAGCTCACATAACATAATTTACAAGTCTGTAATAAAATAAACATGACAAAAACAAATGTAGACATTCATAAATGCATTTCTATAGCTTCAGGAATATTTTTTACACTGGTGGGGGAGTGCCAGTCAACCAGTGTATATATACATTGTGTATTCAGCACACAGATGGTGCTGGACATTACATCTGTGCATGCTACTTGAAACATGGTACTTTTACATGTGTTTACTTTATATACAGTGCATTCAAACATAGTACATTCAATATGCACAAACACATCAAGTAACTCATCAAGCATGGTCTCCTCTTCCCTCCTCTCCCCCCCTCTTCCCAGACCCTGCCCATATATGAGCTGGTGCGTCTGAGCACAGTTGGGGACCACGTGGGGGCGCGGCCGGCCCACCTGAGGAGGGCGTGGGAGGAGTACCTGCTCCAGTTCAACTCCTGTCGCTGTGCCCCCTGCAGGCATGACGGCATCCCTGTCCTCTCCCAGACCTCCTGCTACTGCATCTGCAAGCAGGGCTTCAGAGGGGAAGCCTGCGAGGACACCCTCAGGAAAGGTAGGCGTGACAGTGCTATTAAATGCAGTTACTTATATCTGCCATCAGATGACAGCAAGTGCCACACCTTACTACAGTAACTATGCTCTTGAGTTAGTAGGTGTAGAGAATTAGATGAGTGGGTGACACAGAGCCTGGCATTCTGTCGTCTGATAGGTTCCACGACGGACGGGGCCTGGAGTTGCTGGGGGGCGTGGTCTTCCTGTCAGTCAGGAAGTAAGACGCGCCGACGGTCATGTGACAACCCCCAGCCAGATGGGGGCGCCACCTGCCTTGGCTCCTCCTCCCAGAACCAACGCTGTTGATGTCACCAGCCAGACGGGTCACAGCACGGCAGGGGGCACAGATTTCAAAACTACACCAGGAAGTAGGAGTGAATACCAAATTATGTTCATTATGTTACCAACTCTGTCTTTTTATCTGGCCAGAAAGATGAGGGTTAAAAGGTTTGTTCAGAAATAAAAACAGTTAAAGATATTCTCGATTATCAAATAATTTTGTTTTATTTGTCACATGTGCCGAATATGTTTTATCTCCTCAGTTATCTCACTGTCACTATAAAAAACATACTGTAACACAGGCACAACACTTCCAATTCCTTTACTAGGCAAGTCAGTTATGAACAAATTCTTATTTACAATGATGGCTTAGGAACAGTGGGTTAACTGTATTGTTCAGAGGCAGAACAACATATTTATACCTTGTCAGCTCGGGGATTCGATCTAGCAACTTTTCGGTTACTGGCCCAACGCTCTAACCACTAGGCTACCTGCTGGTTACTGTTCCAACGCTCTAACCACTAGGCTACCTGCTGGTTACTGGCCCAACGCTCTAACCACTAGGCTACCTGCTGGTTACTGGCCCAACGCTCTAAGCTACCTGCTGGTTACTGGCCCAACGCTCTAACCACTAGGCTACCTGCTGGTTACTGGCCCAACGCTCTAACCACTAGGCTACCTGCTGGTTACTGGCCCAACGCTCTAACCACTAGGCTACCTGCTGGTTACTGGCCCAACGCTCTTAGCTACCTGCTGGTTACTGGCCCAACGCTCTAACCACTAGGCTACCTGCTGGTTACTGGCCCAACGCTCTAACCACTAGGCTACCTGCTGGTTACTGGCCCAACGCTCTAACCACTAGGCTACCTGCTGGTTACTGGCCCAACGCTCTAACCACTAGGCTACCTGCTGGTTACTGGCCCAGCACTCTAACCACTAGGCTACCTGCTGGTTACTGGCCCAACGCTCTAACCACTAGGCTACCTGCTGGTTACTGGCCCAACGCTCTAACCACTAGGCTACCTGCTGGTTACTGGCCCAACGCTCTAACCACTGGGCTACCTGCTGGTTACTGGCCCAACACTCTAACCACTAGGCTACCTGCTGGTTACTGGCCCAACGCTCTAACCACTGGGCTACCTGCTGGTTACTGGCCCAACGCTCTAACCACTGGGCTACCTGCTGGTTACTGGCCCAACGCTCTAACCACTAGGCTACCTGCTGGTTACTGGCCCAACGCTCTAACCACTAGGCTACCTGCTGGTTACTGGCCCAACGCTCTAACCACTAGGCTACCTGCTGGTTACTGGCCCAACGCTCTAACCACTAGGCTACCTGCTGGTTACTGGCCCAATGCTCTAACCACTGGGCTACCTGCTGGTTACTGGCCCAATGCTCTAACCACTAGGCTACCTGCTGGTTACTGGCCCAATGCTCTAACCACTGGGCTACCTGCTGGTTACTGGCCCAACGCTCTAACCACTGGGCTACCTGCTGGTTACTGGCCCAACGCTCTAACCACTGGGCTACCTGCCGCCCCTATTAGCTTTATTTCAATTAAGAGTCTGGGACAATATCAGAAACAGTCAATTCCAGTCCTCTGCAGGCCATGCCTCTGTTGCAGGGTTGTTTTACTGGTGGCTCCTTGTCTTAGTCCTCTCCTTGCAGGGCGACCACGAACCCCAGCAGGCTCCAGCTATGGCTATATCTGTTAGGGTCAAAGGTTAAACGGTTAAACCTCCATAATAGTATGGAAATGGCAATACTGTGGAAATTAAATAGAGATGTTTAAGCTACAGGTGAAGGTATTTTCATGTAGGTTTGTGTTTTTATTAAGAGGCTGAACTGGTCGTTGGGTGATCTCACATTCCAGCCCACTTTAGCCAGATGGACACACACTCACATCTAGAGCCTAATGAGAGAGATGAAGACATTGTTATCATTGTGATGATCATCATCCTCAGCATCATCATCATCGCCATCTCTCATAGGTTTATAAATCTAAAGTATAGTTGGATTGAGGAGGGAGGGAGTCTTTTAAGAAAAGCCCATCTGTTTTTGAAGCAGGCAGGAGGGACGGTGTTTAGCATAGCGGCAGGAGCTGTCTCATCAGGTTCTTCTTCAGGGAGATAGCGCGGGAGAAGTCTCTGGAGGTCACCAGCTCATATCGCAGTCGCGTCTGTCACACAGACAACAACAACACTTTAACATAATCACAACCAGCTCAGGACTGGAGTCTGACAGACAGGTAGAGGACACCTATAGACAGACAAATATATATGGAGAGAAGGAGGTAAAGAGGGTGAGAGACAGGCAGAGGGAGACTAGAGAGAGAGACAGACAGAGGGAGACAGAGAGAGGGACGGACGGATATAGAGAGAGACAGATGGACGGATATAGAGAGAGACAGACGGACGGATATAGAGAGAGACAGACAGAGAGAGGGAGACAGAGAGAGGGAGACAGAGAGAGACAGACGGAGGCAGGGAGGCAGAGAGAGAGAGAGACAGATGGAGGGAGGGAGACAGAGAGAGAGAGAGACGGAGGGAGGGAGACAGAGAGGGAGAGACGGAAGGAGAGAGACAGAGAGAGGGAGAGAGAGAGATAGGGACAGGGAGAAAGAGAGAGACAGACAGAGATAGAGAGAGACAGACGGAGGCAGGGAGGCAGAGAGAGAGAGAGACAGACGGAGGAAGGGAAACAGAGAGAGAGAGAGAGACAGACAGAGAGAGACAGACAGACAGACAGACAGAGGGAGATAGAGAGAGAGAGACAGACAGAGGGAGATAGAGAGCGAGATAAATAGAGAAAGGGTCCCAGGTTGCTGAAGAGAAAAGGAGATGTAGAAAGAGAGACAGTATTCCCACCGCTCTGCGGATGAAGTCAGGGTTGTAATGCACAGCTTCTCCCCACAGTCTCAGCAGTTGTGGCGTGGGCAGCTTCTTGGCAGCCAGTGAGGTGATGGACTCACTGTCACCCCCTCTAACCACAGAGACAAAGTCCTCCACCATGCTGCCTTTCACTGTGTCCTCTAGAGGAGGGGGAGAGGAGGGAGGGGAGAGAGAGGATGGAGAGGCGTGGTAGGGGAGTGGGAGAGGGGAGGGAGGGAGGGAGGGGGAGGGAGGGAGGGGGAGAGGGGAGGGAGGGAGGGGGAGAGGGGAGGGAGGGAGGGGGAGAGGGGAGGGGAGGGAGGAGGAGAGGAAGGGAGGGGGGTGGGGAGGGGGGGGGGGGGGGGGGGATGGGGAAGGAAGAGAGAGAATAAAATATAATTGAAAACAGTTTGAGTGCTATAGTATAACCAATCTTTATGCAAGTGTCCCAGTTACTGTAACGCCTTTTCTCAGTGATAAATTCTCACAGAAGGCTGCATTACCCAATCAATACACAGAATGTGAAGTACATCACACGTTCGTTATCATTGGTTAGCTACTCGCGTTGTCTTTATCCATGCAAAGTGGATTACAAACAGCAACCTGCACCACCTAGACTCTCCACCTAGACTCTCCACTAACAGGTTTATCAACATCCTCCTACCCAACCTCCTCTTCCTCATCATCATCACCACCACTACCATCATCATCATCATCATACTCATGAGCAGCAGGTAGCCTAGTGGTTAGAGCTTTGGGCCAGTAACCGGAAGGTTGCTGGATCGAGTCCTCGAGCTGACAAGGTAAAATTCTGTCGTTCTGCCCCTGAACAAGGCAGTTAACCCACTGGGCGCTGAAGATGTGTATGTTGATTAAGGCAGCCCCCTGCACCTCTCTGATTCAGAGGGGTTGGGTTAAAAGCAGAAGACACATTTCAGTTGAATCCATTCAGTTGTACAACTGACCTTTTGTCATCAGCACCATCATCATCCATCTGTTCCTCCTCCTGATAACACACACCATGTTTTATTCTCTGTCGACCGTGTCATTGATTTCAACAGTCCACAGTTTAAATCCAGAATAATGTTCCCTCTCGTTGTACCCAGATAAGGCTTCAGTCTAAAACCTTACGATCAGGAGTAAGTGTACTGCAAATTAACCTCACACTAAATCATACATTGTATGTCAACTGTATAGAGTCTTGATGCTTGTAGAGGACTGCCATTGCCCTTGTATCTATATCTTCCACACACATAGACTTAATGAAGGTCTTACCAGAGTAGGAGCCAGCACAGTGCAGCACAGAAGGGGCAGTAGCATGGGCTGACTGTAGGCTTCAACATGGATCCAGAGAACAAGGTAGTGGTGGTGGATCAGGACTGACACCAACTGGACGACACAACACTGTGTTCAATCTTTTTGTGTGTGTGTATGTGTGTGTGTGTGTATGTGTGTGTGTGTGTGTATGTGTGCGTGTGTGTGCGTGTGTGTGTGTGTGTGTGTGTGTGTGTATGTGTGTGTGTGTGCGTGTGTGTGTGTGTGTGTATGTGTGTGTGCGTGTGCGCATGTGTGTGTGAATGTTCAGTAGGTCTGTCTGTAAACACACTGATGAATATTATCGGGGACATAGACTCATCTTTATGCTCTGACCCTGGGTCAGTCGTTTGGTTTGGTGGTCTGGGACAACATCAAATAAACACTCCAACAAACATGACTTCTGTACTTTGTGTTTCCCAATGTCTAGCTTCCCATAGCAGAGCTTCCCTGACCAGTTAGTCAACACACACTGTGTGTTTAGTTGTCTTTTAGGACCTTCAGGTTTGGTGCCAATTCCATTTCAGTCAATTTGGGGAGTAAACTGAAATTCCAATCCCAAATGTTCCTTAATGGTTTTGTCACAATGAACACAACCCTGGTTTGTCACAATGAGCACAACCCTGGTTTGTCACAATGAACACAACCCTGGTTTGTCACAATGAACACAACCCTGGTTTGTCACATTGAATACAACCCTGGTTTTGCCCTAATGAACACAACCCTGGTAATACTGTAACAGGAACACAGCACCCTCTGTTGGATCCATTGTGTTGGAACAAAATACAACTGTCCTGTCTGGAATCCAAACTGAATAATGCTATGTTTGTAATCATGTGGGTAACCAAAAGTACAGCTATCATGCTTGAAAAATGTGTTCAAAAAGCATATTAATAGATTGCTTTTTATAAATAATATTTTGTTGTTGCATTTAAGTACGTAAAATGCTGTTATCGATGTGTCCTTAGTATGTGACATCAGAGGTCAGCATGTGGGAGAAGTGGGACCTCAGGATGACAGACATGTTTCCCAGTAGTAATTACCAGTTGGAGGGCCGTTGAAGTGGATTTCTCCCAGTCGTATGTGGTAAATACCACCTTCCCAATTGGTTACAAACACAACATAATTATCTATTAGTGATTAATGAAACAGAAGCACGATGACGTTTATTGTCATTAATCCTGACCCATCTAGCGATTTCTGCTAAATGGGTCAGCTGCAAAGTCAAAATTGGCTATTGTTAAAATGAATGAAAACACAAATTCACTTTTTGGTCTACATTTAAGGTTAGGGTTAGGCATTAGGGTTAGCAGTGTGGTTAAGGTTAGGGTTAAGGTTTAAAATCTGATTTTATGACTTTGTGGCTGTGCCAGCTAGTGACCACTCTGAAGAGCTGCCTCCAGTACATGAGTCATCCCAATAAATGCCAACCTATGAAGCAGAATGGTTTGACCTTCCAGATCTGTTTACACTTGATTTGATATCCAGAAACAATAGGTCCCTGACTACCTCCAAAGGTGGCCAGTAAAGATCTGATCACAATCAGATCACAATGTGTCTTTTAATCATCTACTCCAGTCTAAAAATGTGGGCACAGTCAGAATGTGTACAAGTGCAGGACAAGGGCGCATGTTATAACCAGGAATAAATGAGGCTAGACACGCATTGTGTCTGGATATCAATCAAGTGTAAACAGATCTGGACGGTAAACCATTTAAATTATCATTATACCGTCCTCTAAAATCATTGACAGATAGGTCTTTGACTTATGGCATCAGTAACTGTCTTCAAATAAATAAATAAATGCATATTGTATATTTGAAAGCATATCTGTCAAATAATCTGCATACATATTGATCAGATCACGAAACGTACATGTTAGTGCAAGGTGTAAATAAGCAAGGCTTGAGTGATATTCAGTTTAGAGTGCTAGAAAATGTTTGACTGGCAGCATAATCAAATATTCAGGAGCAAAGTGGGAATCACATGATATTTTATTTGTGACTGAACAGTGGGGATTAGTAGTACAGTGAATGGGAAGAAATATACGTACAAAAGTCCTTTTCTCTTTTCATGACTGTTGGAATTCCTAAATAAAATTTACAAAATATCGTTGGACCATTTAATTTAGCATTTTCTTATACGAGCAGGGTTACAGATATTATCATCATAGTCTAGAAGTAAAAGCAATAATATCTCTATTCTTTCATAATCTTTTAAAGTTTTGCCATTTGTAACTCCGTGAAGCAGACAGGCCTACAATATGCCCCAAACCTTTAGTTGCATGAATCAACCATGTTACTGAAATACAATGACATGACGATATAACAGTGGCGGGACAACGCAACACAACCGATAATAATAAGGCATAGTAATGCACTCTGGAGTCTACTGCTGGCTGGGCCGTCACAACTAGCTTATTGGTTTGTTTCCTAGAAACCACCCATGTGTAGCAGACCTGGGTTCAAATACTATTTCAAATAACTTCAAATACTTTAGCGGTGTGTGATTGAGCTTGCCCGTTGCTATGGAACCAATAGAAAAGTCCCTAAAGTGCAAACCCCGCCAACATGGCACTCGAGGTAGGCTAAAGCAAATGCTGAAAAGTATTTGGAAGGTTTAAATAGTATTTTAACCCAGGTCTGGTAGCAGTTGAGTAGTTCAACATAGAGATTGAAAGCAAACATTGAAGGATGGGTAGTACACCTGTTCAGTAGTCTAAAACAGTTAAAAGCAAGGTTATGCCCCCCAGGTAAAAGTGACAGGGACTTTATTGGCCTGTGGATCTTTTATTTTATTTTGTGTGTGAGGACCTTTTCAAAAGAGTGAGTTACGTCATACGTAAATCTTTGATTCAATGGCTGTGTAACACAGATTCACAGTTCATATGTCACAGACTGACTGACCAAACCCAACACAGAAACAGAAAGTAAAAAAGTAAAATTAATTGGCAAGAAAGCAAAGCAAACATCCAGACAATACAGACAGAGGGGCTGGTATGACATTGCTTTAAAGTTGAGAGAGCCATAGGTAGGTTGCATCAGAGAGGCAGACGACAGACCTATCTTTTGGCACAGAGTTTCCGGTGTAAGGGGTCTTGAGGAAATCTTATTTACAAAATAGAAGTTTGGCAAACAGGAATTCTTTCGACTGATGCCTCGAAGCTGTTTTCGTTATCCATAAAATGCTCAGAAGCGTCAACTCAGAAGTCGCAGCTTAGAAAATAAAAATTATATTTTTATCTTTTAGCATTGAAAAGGAAGCTATGAAGCTATGGAGAACAGTTGTCTCGCAGTCTCTGCTGTGTTTCACTGGATCCACAATACATAGTCTGTTCATGCCAATGGAACAAGTCAGCTGTTTGAAAACATTTTGCAAATCCATCTGTTCTACACAGTGAGTACTCTGAGGCGGGTGGCAGTTCTCCAAACGAAGGGTATAACCCCATAGGACACCATTCCTCCTCAAAAACACCCCAAAAATGATTTCATCCTTAGAAACCATTAGAATCCTCATCCTGACCATGCAGTTTGATTGGTCCTCCCAGGTCACATGATACATAAGGTGTCTCTGCCCACTGACCTGTGGCAGGAAGTTGTCGTGGTAACGACCCACTGCTACAGTTTGGTCAAAGATCATAGGTCACTTCATGGGAGAAATGGCTTCCGATTGTCTGGGGGGGAAAGACAGCTTGTGAGGAGAGTGTTGTGCTGTCCACCTATGATATTGCTGCTTTAGGCTGCCAATATCAGCATTCTCCAGAACAGAGATCCGTGTAATCAAGTTATTAGGAGGGACATAGGAGTCCACTGTCCTCCTCTCCTCCATCTCTCAGTCCACTGTCCTCCTCTCCTCTCATCTTCTTCTATCCTCCTGACGGTCACAGAGGTTCCTTCTACTGGAAAGGGAGGGACCAGCATTAAAACACATACAAGCAAGGCACACACAGTCACACACTCACACACACACACACACACACACACACACACACACACACACACACACACACACACACACACACACACACACACACACACACACACACACACACACACACACACACACACACACACACACACACACACACACACACACACACACACACACACACACACACACACACACACACACACACACACACACACACACACACACACACTGAATTTCAGATATACTCATTTGTGGAATATGTGCAGTTATGAGCCTATAGACAGCAGGTGGCAGTATTGTTCCTTAGGTCCTCGTACAGAATCAATGCAGAAATGTTCCATTTTACAACGTATTACAGAGCCATAATAAAGTAAGTCTTAAACAAAATAATTGTCTGAAAACCATTCAGTTGCAAAGACACAGAGAGAGACTCAAAGACAAAGAAGAGATCTGTGTCTCTGGAAAAAACCCAGACAGACACAGAGAGAGACTCAAAGACAAAGAAGAGATCTGTGTCTCTGGAAAACCCCAGACAGACACAGAGAACGAGAACTGAGCGGTAAAGGGTTGTTAGACCAATCAATAAAACAGAGATGTTTTAAGCAGCCTTAGGGGGATACAAAAAGGTTGGACAATAGAACAGAGATGTTTTAAGCAGCCTTAGGGGGATACAAAAAGGTTGGACAATAGAACAGAGATGTTTTAAGCAGCCTTAGGGGGATACAAAAAGGTTGGACAATAGAACAGAGATGTTTTAAGCAGCCTTAGGGGGATACAAAAAGGTTGGACAATAGAACAGAGATGTTTTAAGCAGCCTTAGGGGGATACAAAAAGGTTGGACAATAGAACAGAGATGTTTTAAGCAGCCTTAGGGGGATACAAAAAGGTTGGACAATAGAACAGAGATGTTTTAAGCAGCCTTAGGGGGATACAAAAAGGTTGGACAATAGAACAGAGATGTTTTAAGCAGCCTTAGGGGGATACAAAAAGGTTGGACAATAGAACAGAGATAATATAAGCAGCCTTAGGGGGATACAAAAAGGTTGGACAATAGAACAGAAGAGGGGTGGAGAGAGCGGGAGAGGGGTGGGATGAGGAGAGGAGAGAAGTGGGTGGTTGAAGAGAGGGAGAGTATAAGAAAGGAGAGGAGAGTGGAGGAGAATAGAGGAGAGGAGACCCACCAAGAGCCCGGTGTTCTCTAACTGTCTTCCTGTGGACAGATCTGGGCCTGGGGAGAATCAGGTGGAGCATCACCGGATGGACAGGGAGACAGAGCCCTGGTGCATAAGCCCTACACACACACACACACACATATATATATATATATATATATATAGAGAGAGAGAGAGAGAGAGAGAGAGAGAGAGAGAGAGAGAGAGAGAGAGAGAGAGAGAGAGAGAGAGAGAGAGAGAGAGAGAGAGAGAGAGAGAGAGAGAGAGAGAGAGAGAGAGAGAGAGAGAGAGAGAGAGAGAGAGAGAGAGAGAGAGAGAGAGAGAGAGAGAGAGAGAGAGAGAGAGAGAGAGAGAGAGAGAGAGAGAGAGAGAGAGAGAGAGAGAGAGAGAGAGAGAGAGAGAGAGAGAGAGAGAGAGAGAGAGAGAGAGCATGGTCAATACCACACGAGTATAATCCACAGATACAAGTTAATTCAATAACTTCAACCATTAAGACAACTATCCACCAACTATTTGATAGATCATTATATCATCATGACCAGCTTATTCGAGACTCACCGAGTCATCCTCCCTGGTGCTGGGGGGGGTGGCCTGTGTTTGGATGGGAGAGTGGTCTGTGGGGGGGTCACTGGTCTGGGACGAGGCGGAGTCTGAGGACGGTCCAGGTTGGGAGGCTGGGGTGGACGCTGCAGAGTGGGAGGTATAGGAGTTTTGGTTGTTGGGTGTACCTTTTTCACATAAAGCATTGAACGTTATCAAATAGGGTAGGGCTAGGGTTAGGTTAAGGTTTGGGTTGGTTAACTTACTTGTGCTGTAACTATCTATCTAGTCTAGTATGAATGTAGCAGAGACTGGCAGTAGGGAGAGCTTACCTGAGTCAGTGGAGGGTGAGGTGGACGTGCCAGGACTCAAGGTCATCCGAGAGAGGTCAAGGTCACTACAGCTGCCTTCCTCTTCCTGGGTCAAGGCCAATGGTGACATCACAGCCGGTGACCCCAGGCACAGCTGGCTACAGACCAGGGTGTCAGGAGGCACGTTCACTGGACCAGGGCCGGGCGTCTCACACCTCGCCATCATGACAAAGCTAACAGGCGTCTCACACCTGCCCACAGCACCCAGACCCATTGAAGTGGGACTCATCGGCCCAGGTGTTCCACACCTGCTGCCCAACATGACAAGGCCCAGCGAAGAGGGGCCTTCTCCCGCGTCAGAATCCCCACTGAGACTGTGCTGCTGCTGGAGCTGCTGGAGCAGGGCGGGGTCCATCGCCTGGTGCTGGGGGCTGGTGATGGCCGAGGAGGGGGTGGAGGAGAGGTCGCCGTGTAGGCCCTGGGGGCCAGGGCACACGGTGGTGATGGGCACCATCATGGGGAGGTGGTGACCCCCCACGCCCACGGCCTGGGCGGGCATGTAGGCAGCCATGGCAGCCCACTGCTGCTGGGTGGCAGGGAAGATGTTGGCCTGGCTCCAGATGACGGGCTGGCCTCCCGGGAGGACCTGGGTCACCTGGAGGGGCCCCTGCACCCCAAAGGCCAGGGTCTGGGCCTGGCCAGAGAAGGATCCCTGCTGGGCCCACTGGGCTGCCTGGACTGGCCCCATGGTCATGTACCCTGAGGGGACAGAGGTGGGGCTGAAGGGGCCGGTGAACAACTCTGGGGGGTGTTGGTGTTGGTGCTGGTGGTGGCTCCTGCTGGGGTCCAAAGTGTTGGCCGGGGACGGGGGCATCTGAAGGCAAATCATCCACACACAAGTCTAAACCAGGCACCTACTGTATTATTTCACTGGGATCATTGTGACTATTTACTTAGAATAGAGGTCCTGTAATTTATTTACTTAGAATAGAGGTCCTGCAATTTATTTACTTAGAATAGAAGTCCTGCAATCTATTTACTTAGAGTAAAGGTCCTGCAATCTATTTACTTAGAATAGAGGTCCTGCAATCTATTTACTTAGAATAGAAGTCCTGCAATCTATTTACTTAGAATAGAGGTCCTGCAATTTATTTACTTAGAATAGAGGTCCTGCAATTTATTTACTTAGAATAGAAGTCCTGCAATCTATTTACTTAGAATAGAGGTCCTGCAATTTATTTACTTAGAATAGAGGTCATGCAATCTATTTACTTAGAATAGAGGTCCTGCAATTTATTTACTTAGAATAGAGGTCCTGCAATTTATTTACTTAGAATAGAGGTCCTGCAATTTATTTACTTAGAATAGAGGTCCTGCAATCTATTTACTTAGAATAGAGGTCCTGCAATCTATTTACTTAGAATAGAGGTCCTGCAATCTATTTACTTGAGCCATCCTGTAGTGAAAAGCATCTGTATTACTCTCACAACAAATCATTCTTAATACAAAATGATTTTGAATGGGAAGGTCAGTTACTCACCGAGGGGGGAGTGGACATGTCTCCGAACAGATCAAAGTGGTTGATGTTCTGTGCAGGGATAAAGGGTCAGAGAAAGAGAACAGTGACATTTCACAACAAAACAAAAGCCAGATCTGCTTTATCGTAATAACACATTCTACTGATCTATAACAGGGTAGGGTGGCTATGTGTGTTTGTGCATGTGTTCTTAGGCTCCTGCATGTGTTCTATAGGCCTTCCCCTCCGGCAGACTGGCAGGCAGAGTGACACACACGTTCAAGTTCAAGTTTACTTGTGAATCGTGTTCTTTCAACAGATAAAGTTGAACTTGAACATGTCAGGCTGGGCATCTAGGCTCTCAGTAGAGCTCCAACTGAATGAACAGACAAGCAGTAACTCTTAGAGATATGGAGGCAGC
The DNA here is from genome assembly GCF_045679555.1 of Salvelinus alpinus. Lineage (NCBI taxonomy): Eukaryota > Metazoa > Chordata > Actinopteri > Salmoniformes > Salmonidae > Salvelinus > Salvelinus alpinus. The sequence goes on along the minus strand of NC_092108.1, from coordinate 20,676,323 downwards.
TACTGATACAACACCAGCTAGCATGATGTGTGTTGGGGAGAGATAGCAGGGGGACAGTGTAGCTACCATAGATAGTTGATGTGCACAGGAAGAATGCGAAGAGAAAAAGTAAGCACACATTCTTCTGTTTCCATGTACGTCTTGACCAATGGGCTTAAAGATGGAATCCTGCCGTATATAAAGCCGGCTCCACTTTGTTGCCGTTTGTTGCCCAGCTGAGGAGCTTTGAGTACATGGTACAACATTTGTTGATACATATTGTGCTCTTCTATTGCACGTGCAATGATGTCAGAGAGGGAAAACAGTGTTGGTTGTTTACACTAACTTCTCTGTTGTTGTAATATCACAAACGGACGTGGAAGTTTCCCCATTAAAGATTCCAGCTTTAAATAAAGAAGAACGACTAGTGCATCTGATATGGTGGAAACTCATAAAAACTAACAGTTAATCCATGACCTGTCTATTTTTGGTGGTCAGAAATGAATCTGCTGTAAAACAATATATATTTGCTCTGCATACAGGTACGGTGTTTTTATGAGTGGGGTGGTAACCTAGGAGACCCCTCTGTCTGTCTGCATGCAGCTCCACCAAACAAACAACAACTCCACCAGCAAACCTCTCATATTCACCTCCCAGGAAGATGGAACAACCCACTATTCAACTGAGACTGAAAATGACACAAAACCTTCTGTCTCTAAGACATTACGCCTTTTTGATGTCTAGTAGTCCTCCTAGTCATATTTTAAATTGTGTGGAGGATTTGAAGCAAAGACTCCATCTGTAGCTGGTGCAACATCCAAGCTTGAGGGACAAATCATGAATCTGTTGTGGAAGGTTATGCATGAGTCCTGAATATCATTTTATCATCATACCTCTAGAGTTGACTAAGACCCAACGGTTGATCATTCCAGAGCAGTACATTCTATTTCTATATATCATTCCTCGGCCAGAAAAATCTATATCAGATAGTTAGTGCACAGGCAGGCAACCATGACCTAGACACACACTGATGATAACCAGTCGATGACCAGTTTGTGGATGTATACTGTGTATAACAGTGGTCACACAGACAGGGGTTCATCAATGGAAACTAAAGAAGAGGGGAGGTTTTCCATTGAGAGAGACAGAGAGGTTTGCCAGTGGGGGGTGTGGACGAACAAAAAAACAAAAACAAAACACCTACAGTCATAAAATGGCGTTTTGGGACGTCATAGATCCCTTCTCCCTTCTGGTGACTGGTAGCGGTAGGGACCTGAGTTGGAGGTCCAGTCAAAATAAAACAATACAGTGAGCAACACCATTTACCAAGGCTGAGAACGAAAAAAAACGCATTTATTTAAAAAATAATCCTTTCTACTGCAGTGTCTCAAAGCTACTGTTCTGTCATCATTTCAGAATGTCTCTCTGGTCTACACATGGTGATATTGTGGTCTGGTCTAAAAGCAATGCTATGCAAATACAATTCGACAGTTGTACCGCTCTCGAATCAATTCTGCTTAAATTCATATTGATTGTAAGCAGTACTGTCAGATTGTGCATGCTACTTCTCTGTTTGGACATTAAGATCACACAGCTGGTTTTCTCCATTTATACAATGTTCAACCAGAGGTTTAAATCTATGGAAACTGACAACGCAGGATCGTGTCCTGCCCTGTCCTGTCCTCTCTTTTCTTCATTTTGCTCACATTAATATATTAACCGTATTCAACAATATGGCCTCCCTTTCTCTCTTTCGACTGGCTAACTTGGCATTGGGCTGCAATTTCTTCTTGTCTATTGATCTTGTTTCATTCAGAAATCAAATGGCATGGCAAGTGATTAATCTCTATGCATCTTACATCCTCAGAGAGGTGAGGGAGAGGAGGAGGGAGGAGGAGGAGAGGAGGAAGGATGAAGGAGTAGGGGGGAGAAAGAAGGGAGGAGGGGAGGGAGATGGAAGGAGGAGGAGGAGTTTAAGGAGGAGGGAGGGAGGAAGGAGGGGGAGATGGAGGGAGGAGGGGCGAGGTAAAGAGAGGAGGAGGGAGGTGATGGGGGAGGAGAGGAGGAAGAGTTGGAGGAGGAGGGAGGAAGGAGGGGGAGGAGAAGAGAGGAGGAGGGAGGCGGGAGGTAGATGCAGGAGGAGGATTTGGGGAGAAGGGAGGAGGCGGGAGGAAGGAGGGGGAGGTGAAGGAGGAGGGGTGAGTTAAAGAGAGGAGGGAGGTGATGGAGGGAGTAGAGGAGTAGGGGAGGGAGATAGAGGGAGGAGGAAGAGTTGGAGGTGGAGGGAGGAAGAAGGGGGAGGAGAAGAGAGGAGGAGGGAGGTGAAGGGAGGAGAAGGGAAGTGGTGGAGGGAGGAGAGGAGGGAGGAGGGGGGGAAGATTAAATCACATTCTAGGTTCATAGAAGCTGCTCTTGGTTCCTTGAACTAAACGGGAAGGTCAAACCTCTGGATGTCTGCAGGGATCCCACATAGACTCTAGAGAAGCCTTGATGAATTGGTCTGACAAAATAACTGGCCTTGACTGCACTTCACTGAACTGTGGATTTGAGATGTTATTCATCATTTAAATTAGGAACGTTGTGAGTATACTATTTAAAAAGAATAATATCCAGAGTGTACTGCTCTGCTCTGCTCTCTAACAAACATACATATTCTATTGTAACACAAAGCTCTGGGTTGACTACTCTACAAAAGGTCAGGGGCGGGGCTTGGTATTGTACCTGGTAAACGCTCTCCTCTGATTGGTGGCCACGGAGGGGCTCATGTCCAGCCTCAAACACAATGTACTACAACAAAGGAAGTGGGTGGGGCCAAAAGGGATGGAGGACGACGGGATAGATGGGGGAAGAGAGAGAGAAAGAAAGAGATTGAGAGAAAGATTGAGGGACAGAGAGAGAGAAAAAATTGAGAGAAAAACAGGGAAAGAAAGAGAGAGAAGATAAGAGAGTACAGTAATTGGTCAGGCAGTGGTAACAGGTACTGTAGAGGTCTAAGAGTTCTGATCTCCATCTCCACTACCACCGAGACACAGAGGGCCTAATACTGATTTGAGATCCACGCTTGTAACTTAGTTGATTTACACGAAAGTCTGAATCGGTTACACGCCCAGATCTCAAGTCAGGATTCTGCCCAATGGTCATTGGACTCTTGTATTCAAAACAAAACAGCCAATGCTACTACAGAATTGCAAATTAAATGTTTTTTTCAGGCATACAGTAGTAAAACCTAAAGGGGCAAACATTAGACATGTTTTGAAGGGGGTGGGGCATAACCACTGAACATAAGCATTCAGAGTAAGGGTTAGTGTTGTCTGTATTCAGTGTGAGCAACAGAGTAGAGTATCATGTTCCAGTTTCAGCCAAAAGCAAGAGGGGAGAACAACCAGTCAGGGTCAGATAGGTCTTTAGAAGAAAATCAGTACATATACACAGATCAACTGAAAATATATGGTTTTACAACACTGCACTGGCAATGGGAGAGTCAAATGGTTGAACAAAACCGTCTACTATGATGGTTGGTCTACTGCGTATTATTGAGATGGTTTGGGTATCATGAATCATTCATTAAAGCAGATCAGCGGCAGATATTTACATTAATTAAGGATTAAGTGTTTTTTAATTCTATAGAATTAATCACGTGAAAACAATTGTGTCTGTAGAAGCTAGAGTGTAAACGTTACATGGGGTTCCATCGCTAGTTCTGATTGGCTGTGTAGGTGTTGTGTGGCGACCTACCTGGTAAACTGGATCATCCACCTCATCCTCCAGAATGGTCTGTGTGATCGTTGAAGAGAAGGAACATTTTACATAACAAGTAGACGATGGATAAAGAGAAGAACAGAGCAAGAACATACAGAGGCAAATGGAATAATAGAGAGGATAACAGAGAGAATAACAGAGAGGACAGAGAGGATAACAGAGAGAATAACAGATAGAATAACAGAGAGGATAACAGAGAGAATAACAGAGAGAATAACAGAGAAGATAACAGAGAGGATAACAGAGAGAATAACAGAGAGAATAACAGAGAGAATAACAGAGAGAATAACAGAGAAGATAACAGAGAGGATAACAGAGAGAATAACAGAGAGGACAGAGAGGATAATAGAGAGAATAACAGAGAGAATAACAGAGAAGATAACAGAGAGGATAACAGAGAGAATAACAGAGAGAATAACAGAGAGGACAGAGAGGATAATAGAGAGAATAACAGAGAGAATAACAGAGAAGATAACAGAGAGGATAACAGAGAGGATAACAGAGAGAATAACAGAGAGAATAACAGAGAGAATAACAGAGAAGATAACAGAGAGGATAACAGAGAGAATAACAGGGAGAATAACAGAGAGGACAGAGAGGATAATAGAGAGAATAACAGAGAGAATAACAGAGAAGATAACAGAGAGGATAACAGAGAGGATAACAGAGAGAATAACAGAGAGAATAACAGAGAGGACAGAGAGGATAATAGAGAGAATAACAGAGAGAATAACAGAGAAGATAACAGAGAGGATAACAGAGAGGATAACAGAGAGAATAACAGAGAGGACAGAGAGGATAACAGAGAGAATAACAGAGAGGATAACAGAGAGGACAACAGAGAGGATAACAGAGAGGATAACAGAGAGGATAACAGAGAGGACAGAGAGGATAACAGAGAGAATAACAGAGAGGACAGAGAGGATAACAGAGAGAATAACAGAGAGAATAACAGATAGAATAACAGAGAGGATAACAGAGAAGATAACAGAGAGGATAACAGAGAGAATAACAGAGAGGACAGAGAGGATAACAGAGAGGACAGAGAGGATAACAGAGAGAATAACAGATAGAATAACAGAGAAGATAACAGAGAGGATAACAGAGAGAATAACAAAGAGGACAGAGAGGATAACAGAGAGGACAGAGAGGATAACAGAGAGAATAACAGATAGAATAACAGAGAGGATAACAGAGAGGATAACAGAGAGGATAACAGAGAGGACAGAGAGGATAACAGAGAGAATAACAGAGAGGACAGAGAGGATAACAGAGAGAATAACAGAGAGAATAACAGATAGAATAACAGAGAGGATAACAGAGAGGATAACAGAGAGAATAACAGATAGAATAACAGAGAGGATAACAGAGAGGATAACAGAGAGGATAAGAGGGAGAATAACAGAGAGGATAATAGAGAGAATAACAGAGAGGATAACAGAGAGAATAACAGAGAGGATAACAGAGAGGATAACAGAGAGAACAGAGAGAACAGAGAGGATAACAGGGAGAATAACAGAGAGGATAACAGAGAGAATAACAGAGAGGATAACAGAGATAATAACAGAGAGGATAACAGAGAGGATAACAGAGAAAATAACAGAGAGAATAACAGAGAGAAGAACAGCGAGAAGAACAGAGAGAATAACAGAGAGAATAACAGAGGATAACAGTGAGAAGAACAGAGAGAAGAACAGAGAGAAGACTAGAGAGAAGAACAGAGAGAAGAACAGAGAGGATACCAGATAGAACAAGAAATGAATAACAGAGAGAATAACAGAGAGGACAGAGAGAAGAACAGAGAGAAGAACAGAGAGAAGAACAGAGAGGATAACAGAGAGGATAACAGAGAGGACAGAGAGGATAACAGAGAGGATAACAGAGAGGATAACAGAGAGAATAACAGAGAGAATAACACATAGAATAACAGAGAGGATAACAGAGAGGATAACTAGAAAGAATAACAGAGAGGATAACAGAGAGAATAACAGAGAGGATAACAGAGAGGATAACAGAGAGAACAGAGAGGATAACAGGGAGAATAACAGAGAGAGTAACAGAGAGGATAACAGAGAGAATAACAGAGAATAACAGAGAGAATAACAGAGAGGATAACAGGGAGAATAACATAGAATCACAGGGAGAATAACAGAAAATAACAGAGAGAATAACAGATAGAACAAGAAATGGAATAACAGAGACAATAACAGAGAGAATAACAGAGAGGATAACAGAGAGAATAACAGATAGAACAAGAAATGGAATAACAGAGACAATAACAGAGAGAAGAACAGATAGAATAACAGATAGAATAACAGAGAGAATAACAGAGAGAATAACAGGGAATAACAGAGAGAAGAACAGAGAGAAGAACAGAGAGAATAACAGAGAGAATAACAGAGGGAATAACAGAGAGGATAACAGGGAGAATAACAGATAGAACAAGAAATGGAATAACAGAGACAATAACAGAGGGAATAACAGAGAGGATAACAGAGAGAATAACAGAGAGAATAACAGGGAGAATAACAGAGAGAATAACAAAGGGAATAACAAGAGAAGAACAGAGAGAATAACAGAGAGAATAACAGGGAATAACAGAGAGAAGAACAGAGAGAATAACTGAGAGAATAACAAGAGAAGAACAGAGAGAAGAACAGAGAGAATAACAGGGAATAACAGAGAGAAGAAAAGAGAGAATAACAGAGAGAATAACAGAGGGAATAACAGAGAGGATAACAGGGAGAATAACAGATAGAACAAGAAATGGAATAACAGAGACAATAACAGAGGGAATAACAAGAGAAGAACAGAGAGAATAACAAAGGGAATAACAAGAGAAGAACAGAGAGAATAACAGAGAGAATAACAGGGAATAACAGAGAGAAGAACAGAGAGAAGAACTGAGAGAATAACAAGAGAAGAACAGAGAGAAGAACAGAGAGAATAACAGGGAATAACAGAGAGAAGAACAGAGAGAAGAACAGAGAGAAGAACAGAGAGGATAACAGAGAGGATAACAGAGAGGACAGAGAGGATAACAGAGAGGATAACAGAGAGGATAACAGAGAGAATAACAGAGAGAATAACACATAGAATAACAGAGAGGATAACAGAGAGGATAACAGAGAGGATAAGAGGGAGAATAACAGAGAGGATAATAGAAAGAATAACAGAGAGGATAACAGAGAGAATAACAGAGAGGATAACAGAGAGGATAACAGAGAGAACAGAGAGGATAACAGGGAGAATAACAGAGAGAGTAACAGAGAGGATAACAGAGAGAATAACAGAGAATAACAGAGAGAATAACAGAGAGGATAACAGGGAGAATAACATAGAATAACAGGGAGAATAACAGAAAATAACAGAGAGAATAACAGATAGAACAAGAAATGGAATAACAGAGACAATAACAGAGAGAATAACAGAGAGGATAACAGAGAGAATAACAGATAGAACAAGAAATGGAATAACAGAGACAATAACAGAGAGAAGAACAGATATAATAACAGATAGAATAACAGAGAGAATAACAGAGAGAATAACAGGGAATAACAGAGAGAAGAACAGAGAGAAGAACAGAGAGAATAACAGAGAGAATAACAGAGGGAATAACAGAGAGGATAACAGGGAGAATAACAGATAGAACAAGAAATGGAATAACAGAGACAATAACAGAGGGAATAACAGAGAGGATAACAGAGAGAATAACAGAGAGAATAACAGAGAGAATAACAGAGAGAATAACAAAGGGAATAACAAGAGAAGAACAGAGAGAATAACAGAGAGAATAACAGGGAATAACAGAGAGAAGAACAGAGAGAATAACTGAGAGAATAACAAGAGAAGAACAAAGAGAAGAACAGAGAGAATAACAGGGAATAACAGAGAGAAGAACAGAGAGAATAACGGAGAGAATAACAGAGGGAATAGCAGAGAGGATAACAGGGAGAATAACAGATAGAACAAGAAATGGAATAACAGAGACAATAACAGAGGGAATAACAGAGAGGATAACAGAGAGAATAACAGAAAGAATAACAGAGAGAATAACAGAGAGAATAACAAAGGGAATAACAAGAGAAGAACAGAGAGAATAACAGAGAGAATAACAGGGAATAACAGAGAGAAGAACAGAGAGAAGAACTGAGAGAATAACAAGAGAAGAACAGAGAGAAGAACAGAGAGAATAACAGGGAATAACAGAAAGAATAACAGAGGGAATAACAGAGAGAAGAACAGAGAGAATAACAGAGAGAAGAACAGAGACAATAACCGAGAGAATAACAGAGAGAAGAACAGAGAGAATAACAGAGAGAATAACAAAGAGAATAACAGAGAGAATAACAGAGAGGATAGCAGAGAGAATAACAGAGAGAATAACAAAGAGAATAACAAAGAGAATAACAGAGGGAATAACAGAGAAAATAACAGGGAGAATAACAGAGAGAATAACAGGGAATAACAGAGAGAAGAACAGTGAGAAGAACAAGAGAATAACAGAGAGAATAACAGAGGGAATAACAGTGAGAAGAACAGAGAGAATAACAGGGAGAATAACAGAGAGAATAACAGAGAATAACAGAGAGAAGAACAGAGAGAATAACAGACAGAATAACAGAGAGAAGAACAGAGAGAATAACAGAGAGAAGAACAGATATTATAACAGAGAGAATAACAGAGAGAATAACAGAGGGAATAACAGAGAGGATAACAGAGAGAATAACAGATAGAACAAGAAATGGAATAACAGAGACAATAACAGAGAGAATATCAGAGAGAAGAACAGATAGAATAACAGAGAGAATAACAGAGAGAATAACAGGGAGAATAACAGCGAGAATAACAGAGAGAATAACAGAGAGAATAACATATAGAATAACAGGGAGAATAACAGGGAGAATAACAGAGCAAGAACAACAGACCAAGAGCATGCAAGGACATCAGCCATTGGCTTGGGGGAAAAAAGGCCTATCCTATTAGGAACTCAGAAGTGAGAGACGCTTCATCTATTTTTATCCTCCTGAGACCCAGTTTTGGGGAGGAAACAAAACATGTTAGAAAGAAACAAAAGTGCACAAATATTTTTATTTATTTATTTTTGTATGTGTCAATTAGGACTCGGTTGATAGTAATAAGATACATTTAACATTACAGTAAATGGTTGATAGTAATATGATACATTTAACATTACAGTAAATGGTTGATAGTAATATGATACATTTAACATTACAGTAAATGGTTGATAGTAATATGATACATTTAACATTACAGTAAATGGTTGATAGTAATATGATACATTTAACATTACAGTAAATGGTTGATAGTAATATGATACATTTAACATTACAGTAAATGGTTGATAGTAATATGATACATTTAACATTACAGTAAATAGTTGATAGTAATATGATACATTTAACATTACAGTAAATGGTTGATAGTAATATGATACATTTAACATTACAGTAAATGGTTGATAGTAATATGATACATTTAACATTACAGTAAATAGTTGATAGTAATATGATACATTTAACATTACAGTAAATGGTTGATAGTAATATGATACATTTAACATTACAGTAAATGGTTGATAGTAATATGATACATTTAACATTACAGTAAATGGTTGATGTAATATGATACATTTAACATTACAGTAAATGGTTGATAGTAATATGATACATTTAACATTACAGTAAATGGTTGATAGTAATATGATACATTTAACATTACAGTAAATGGTTGATAGTAATATGATACATTTAACATTACAGTAAATAGTTGATAGTAATATGATACATTTAACATTACAGTAAATAGTTGATAGTAATATGATACATTTAACATTACAGTAAATGGTTGATAGTAATATGATACATTTAACATTACAGTAAATAGTTGATAGTAATATGATACATTTAACATTACAGTAAATGGTTGATGTAATATGACACATTTAACATTACAGTAAATGGTTGATAGTAATATGATACATTTAACATTACAGTAAATGGTTGATGTAATATGATACATTTAACATTACAGTAAATGGTTGATAGTAATATGATACATTTAACATTACAGTAAATAGTTGATAGTAATATGATACATTTAACATTACAGTAATATGATACATTTAACATTACAGTAAATAGTTGATAGTAATATGATACATTTAACATTACAGTAAATGGTTGATGTAATATGACACATTTAACATTACAGTAAATGGTTGATGTAATATGATACATTTAACATTACAGTAAATGGTTGATAGTAATATGATACATTTAACATTACAGTAAATAGTTGATAGTAATATGATACATTTAACATTACAGTAATATGATACATTTAACATTACAGTAAATGGTTGATAGTAATATGATACATTTAACATTACAGTAAATAGTTGATAGTAATATGATACATTTAACATTACAGTAAATGGTTGATAGTAATATGATACATTTAACATTACAGTAAATGGTTGATAGTAATATGATACATTTAACATTACAGTAAATAGTTGATAGTAATATGATACATTTAACATTACAGTAAATGGTTGATAGTAATATGATACATTTAACATTACAGTAAATGAGGACAGGAGGTAAAAAACATAGTTAGCGCATCCTGATGTCGACTACAGAGAACATTTATTAACAAGCTCTTATTTAGCTCTTATTTGACATAGAATAAATATATTACACTGCTTTGAAAACTATTCCTGAGATATTTACCTATTAGAAACAATCTGAATATCAAACTAATTGTGTCATTTTTCATTTTGAAGAACCAGAAGGAATATCAAGGTGACACCGACACACGTATGATGTCATGTCCTCTCAAAGTGACAACAGGACCTCACACAGTGGCATGTATGATGTCATATACAGGATGTCCTCTCAGAGCGACAACAGGACCTCACACAGTGGCATGTATGATGTCATATACAGGATGTCCTCTCAAAGTGACAACAGGACCTCACACAGTGGCATGTATGATGTCATATACAGGATGTCCTCTCAAAGTGACAACAGGACCTCACACAGTGGCATGTATGATGTCATATACAGGATGTCCTCTCAGAGCGACAACAGGACCTCACACAGTGGCATGTATGATGTCATATACAGGATGTCCTCTCAAAGTGACAACAGGACCTCACACAGTGGCATGTATGATGTCATAGACAGGATGTCCTCTCAGAGCGACAACAGGACCTCACACAGTGGCATGTATGATGTCATATACAGGATGTCCTCTCAAAGTGACAACAGGACCTCACACAGTGGCATGTATGATGTCATAGACAGGATGTCCTCTCAGAGCGACAACAGGACCTCACACAGTGGCATGTATGATGTCATATACAGGATGTCCTCTCAAAGTGACAACAGGACCTCACACAGTGGCATGTATGATGTCATAGACAGGATGTCCTCTCAAAGTGACAACAGGACCTCACACAGTGGCATGTATGCCCTTAGAAATACAGAGCAAATACGAATGTCCATTAGAGAGGACAAAAATGAATTGCTAGGCTCAGGGGGAATATACACTTTTGTCTAAGTTACTGTACAGTTCAGTAATATTTCCTACATAATAATTCCTTCCTTTGTCGACACAGGTATACATTACATTGGGCCTTTTACATTGACGGGACTCTTCTGCTGCATGGAGTCCTGTTTCAGTAGAACACATATGTATAGTATAGCAAGTACTCTAAAATCATTTGTATTGCAGTCTGCATACACAGCCAAAGCTGAAAGCATTCACATTCAGTTGTTTCTATGAATAATCCTCATTTATAGTGCATGCAGTGGGATCTCACAGTGGAGTGGTTGAAGGTTGAAGAGAGCTCTATTGAACAGTGAAAGAACAGGAAGTGTTCTCTGGTCATAGAATTAGAATCACTAGAACAGACAAAGCCTGGACAGTTTTGTCCACAGCAATTTCCCTGGTAGACTACACTCACGGGTACACTCAAATCTACGTGTTATTGTGATGCATAACTGCTATGGTAACAGTTGTGTTGTTGTTGTTTACCTGGTAGATGGCCTGCTCACACTGCTTGTCCTTCTGGGACTTCTTCTCCATCTCCTCTCGCTGCTTGATGTCGTAGATGAGCGTGAAGAGGTCACGCAGGTCAATGATCAGTGGCTCCGCCTGGGAGGGAAGTAGGGAGGGAGAGAGAAAGAGAGAGAGAGGGTAGGGGAGGGAGAGAGAGAGGGGGGTAAGAAGGGAGGGATAGAGAGAGAAAGAGAGAGAAAGCGAGAGAGGGAGAAAGAGCGAGAGAGAGAGAGAGCACTACGTGAAGCAGAATATACCACAAACTTGTACCACAAAGCCTTATTGCTATTATAAACTGGTTACCAACTGACATGTGACATAAGAATAATTTATTCATGCAGTCTAAATGACTATCCGTCTTAGTTGTTTAAGGTCGGATATTGACTGAACGAACCGTACACGAATCATATTAGTGCCCTGCTAATACAGAGTTGTTGTTATCTACAGCCTTCAAGAGCACTGAGCCCTGCAAATCTAATGTGCTATCTATTTATATACTGTATATATTATCAACTGGGACCATTGGCTGGCTTTTCCTTTATTACACAACGCAGGAGAGAGCAAAGATCACATTTGTTACACTGGTCACACGGCACCCTAGTAGCAGCCTAAGCAGAGAGCTCCTGTAAACACGTACATATTTCATTGTTTGTAAGTGTTTTTAACAGTTTCTTAATCAGCTGTTTTGTTTTTGATAACATTCAGTTTTATTGCATATTTATTGCATATTTCTGGTGTTTTTGACCCACAGATTTGCAGATGGACTGGCAGGTCAACTCTTTTTGGCTTTGGCATTTGCCAGAATTGTTCTATGGTCAGTCCCTGTTAGTATTGTATGCTAAATGTGTTGACTTGGGCTGTAATGTTATTCCTAACTAATACCACTGGACACCTCATTCCTGGTACTTGAGTTGAGTCCCTACAACAAGGGAAGGTGTCAAGCGCCATGGCTGGATCCGGGGTCTGGGCGGGGGCTACGACCTGCACCGGAGCCGCCACCGACACTAGTCACCCCCCCTATCCTCCCCATTTGGTTTCAGGTTTTGAGGCTGGAGTCCGCACCTTTGGGGGGGGGGGGTACTGTCACGCTCTGACCATAGAGAGCCCTTGGTTCTCTATGGTGTAGTAGGTCAGGGCGTGACTAGGGGGTGTTCTAGTTCTATATTTCTATGTTGGTGTTTTGTATGGTTCCCAATTAGAGGCAGCTGGTAATCGTTGCATCTAATTGGGGATCATATTTAGGTAGCCATTTTTCCCACCTGTGTTTGTGGGATAATGTTTTGTGTATGTGCTAGTTGCACCACTTATGTTACGTTTCGTTGTTGGTTTATTGTTTTGTTTGGAAATTTTACTTTATTAAAAGATGTGGAACTCAACACAAGCTGCGCCTTGGTCCCGTCCTTATTATGAACGTGACAGTAGGTAATGAACTCAGGTCCATTACTCACCGACTGGCCAGACTTGATGGCCACAAACCTGTGGTGTCCCTCCTTCCCACAGACGTAGCCAAAGGCCCGGTGGTCCCGGGTATCCTTGGCGATATAGGAGATCTCATGCACTGAGTGGTGATGCAGCAGAACCTGAAAACACACACGGAGGAAATGACATACATTTTGGGTACGAAGTAATGTAGGAGATCTTTGAAACAGAAGGAAGTGGCAGATCCGAAGCAGGAAATGAACCAAAACTAAATGGAGGGGGTTTGGAGACACATGTTGGATACTATAGGGCCAAGGTCCTGATTTTATAGTTTAGTTAGACCCATGTGACCTGCCTAAGAGAACTCTTGGCTCTACTCAATGCATTTCTATGAATTTCATCAATTCTTGAAAGAATTATTTGTTCCAAAATGAGGGAGTGAACTGGGAGTTCAGGGTAAGTAGGCTACAGCTCTTTGCTAATTCTAATACTATGGCAATGCGGTGCTCCAGATACACCGCAGCAGGGAAGAAAGGAAGGCAGATGGAAATGGGCTATTCTCTCTTTGTCTTACTGTTGACAGGGATGACTGACACATTTACCATTGTTCCCTTTCTTTCCTCATTTCCAACTCTCACAGTTGGAATAGCAGACACAGCACATTTACTGCATGGATAACAGCAGATCAGGATGTGTGTGTGTGTGTGTGTGTGCAGATCAGACTCCACACACACAACCCATTTTCACTTATTTTGAAGATCTTTCTAGCCTGGGGGGAAGTTGTTGTTGTGTATTGCGCAATATGCCAAAATATGCATTGTCAACAGAGCATGGTACACCCGCAGGGCAGCGCTGAACAGCCAGGTCACAAGTACAACTAACACTAACACACACTCTACCGGTCAAAAGTTTTACAATACCTACTCATTCAAGGGTTTTTCTTTATTTTCAATATTTTCTATATTGTAGAATAATAGTGAAGACATCAAAACTATAAAAAAAACACATATGGAATCATGTAGTAACCAAAAAAGTGTTAAACAAATATATTTTAGATTTGAGATTCTTCAAAGTAGCCACCCTTTGCCTTGACAGCTTTGCACACTCTTGGCATTCTCTCAACCAGCTTCATGAGGTAGTCACCTGGAATGCATTTCAATTAACAGGTGTGCCTTGTTAAAAGTTAATTTGCGGAATTATTTTCCTTCTTAATGCATTTGAGCCAATCAGTTGTGTTTTGACAAGGTAGGGTTGGTATACAGAAGATAGCCCTATTTGGTAAAAGACCAAGTCCATATTATGGCAAGAACAGCTCAAATAAGCAAAGAGAAACAACAGTCCATCATTACTTTAAGACATGAAGGTCAGTCAATCTGGAAAATGTCAAAAACGTTGAAAGTTTGTGCAGTCGCAAAAACCATTAAGCGCTATGATTAAACTGGCTCTCATGAGGACCACCACAGGAAAGGAAGACCCAGAGTTACCTCTGCTGCAGAGAAGTTCATTAGTTACCAGCCTCAGAAATTGCAGCCCAAATATATGCATCACAGAGTTCAAGTAACAGACACATCTCAACATCAACTGTTCAGAGGAGACTGCGTGAATCAGGCCTTCATGGTCGAATTGCTGCAAAGAAACCACTACTAAAGGACACCAATAATAAGAAGAGACTTGCTTGGGCCAAGAAACACGAGCAATGGACATTAGACTGGTGGAAATTTGTCCTTTTGGAGAAAATAGTAAAAATAAAGAAAAACCCTTGAATGAATAGGTGTTCTAAAACTTTTGACCGGTAGTATGTATTCAGGAATGTGCATGGAGACACACAGTAGTTGGGCTGTCACTCATCTACTCCCACCTGCTGCTCCACTAATAGCATTGATAAGTTTCGAGCAATAGGGAGGAGCTACTAAGAAATGACCTAGGGCTTCTTCAGTGGAGTGTAATGATAAGAACAGAGAATTAAATCATACTAGAGCTGACACTGTTCTATAGTCTAGATGACAGTACATTGCTACATTACACATTTCTATGTGAATGTTCTGCAACGCTGCATCCTGCTGAATAAGCCCCATATTTTACCATAATGATTGTTGGGGAAATGAAGTGGTGTTGGGGTAATCTGTATATAAAATGAAAGAGCATTGGGGGAACAATGATTCACAAACAAAATGACAGAGACGCCAGCGGTGATGAGGGTTAGGGATAGGACATACACATATACACACGCGCACACACACATGCACGCGTACACATGTGCACACGCACACGCACACACGCACACACACACACACACACACACACACACACACACACACACACACACACACACACACACACACACACACACACACACACACACACACACACACACACACACACACACACACTCTATGGGGCAATGAGGGCTATTATATAGCTGTTGTTGATAAATGACAGGGCTGGCGGCAATTGACAGGTGGCACCACTATCCAACAAAATAAAAAGGGAAGTCATCAAATATCAAACGATGAGGAGCGGGTCTATACAGTAACAGTATTGAGTAATTAATTATATTTTCCCCCCTTTAATGACAGTTGAGGTGGAGCTATGGGGCAGTTAGACTAGCAGTTAGCAGTGATGATGATTAGAGTTGGAACTGTGGGCTAATTAACCTAGCGGATAGCGGTGATGAGCAGCCTCAGGATGGTGGGTTGGGGGGGTTGGGGGGTGGGGGGGACCCCTCTATCATCCTGCAATGGAACAGCAGGCCTCTGGGCCCTGAGGGAGGAAGGTGGGAGGGAATGAAATGGAGGGGGGAGGCAGATTGTCTCATAGCATGGAGGGGAGGAGGGGGAAGGGGACAACATCACATCCCTCATATACACACTGTCATTACAGTAGACAGGTCTTTATCATCAGACATTAGCCACCATACAGCACGCCTAGACTGCTTCTGTTGTATTCCCTGTCATGTCAACTGCACCATATGCCAGGTAGGCACACAAGATGGCTGCTTTTCTTCTACATGACGGTGATTAAACTTGTATTAGCCTCTGCCCTCTGGATGTCCTATAAGGTTCACAGCAGCTGGGGCTAGACCTGGCTGCGCAGCTGCACTGTGGAGCCTCATCACTCACTCACCCCTGATCTCTCGTCGTAAATCTTGATCCCTCCGAAGGAGATGGTGAGGAAGACTCTCTGCTTGTGCTCTCCTTTGGAGCGCGCCGACGTAGCCATCCCCTGGAGGAGAGGAAGAGACACAGGGAGATGAAGGGAAATACTCTCAGCGTGAAAGACAGCAGCGTGCCATCGACTCACGACTCAGGTAAGTATGACGGGGAGGAGGAGGAGAGGGAAGGAAGAGGGTGACAGCTGTTATATGAGGTGCAATACGACAGAAGGCTCTTCAATGTTGCTCTTTTTGAACTTTCATTCTCTCAACACAGTTTCTCTTTTTCACCACTGAGTCTTTTATTGTTGAGCTTTTAAGAGGCTGATTTATTAAGTAGGGTTCTGCTGCCTGCACCTTGTGACACAAGCTGCCAAACTACCATGTAGCGACTTGAAGTTTCTCTGACTGAATGTATTCTGCTGACCGACAGCAGCCTAACCTTCACCTCGCCGGGACACTTCTGTCACGTCTTGCTGCCTGAAGAACCACGGAGCCTTTAAAGTAGATTTTCCCATTGATCTCAGCTCCTTTTTCTTTCCACAAAAACAATGAACATTTCCAGCATGTTTCTCAGACTCAAATGGAGGCACGACCCTCCCTCACTAACGCAAGCCTGACATGTCTTTCATGTAAATAAGCTGTGTGAAAAGAGAAAAGAAGACAGAACGTCATTGTGAATGCTGAACACGTCTGACAACCCTGGAACCCCAGTCACGTTGAGGAGGGTTGAGCGAGCGACCCCATACACAACCAGTACACTATATCTCCCTCTCCAGATCTGAGCTTGATCAATTAATACATAAACCTGGAAACCATCAACCATCAAACTCCCTCCCTTTCACCCTCTGTTTGTTCTCTAGAGTGGGAAACAAAGAGCGATCGGCTGAATAGAGGAGAGAGGTGTCTATGGCTGTCGTCAATCCACAATCGGCTTCTCCATTTGGTGGATTAAGTCCTAAAGCTTAGAGAGGCAGCTCAATAGAGCCCCCTTCCCCTCCCATATTTCATCCCTCCATCCCCCTCTATTCCATCCCTCCATCGCCCTCCTATATTTCATCCCTCCCTTCCCCTCCTCTATTCCATCCCTCGATCGCCCTCTATTTCATCCCTCCATCCCCCTCCTCTATGTCATCCCTCCATCGCCCTCCTCTATTTCATCCCTCCATCGCCCCCTCTATTTCCTCCCTCCATCCTCCTCCTCTATTTCATCCCTCCATCCCCCTCCTCTATTCCATCCCTCGATCGCCCTCCTCTATTTCATCCCTCCATCCCCCTCCTCTATTTCCTCCCTCCATCCCCCTCCTCTATTCCATCCCTCCATCTCCCTCCTCTATTTCATTCCTCCATCCCCCTCCTTTATTTCATCCCTCCATCCCCCTCCTCTATTTCATCACTCCATCGCCCTCCTCTATTTCATCCCTTCATCGCCCCCTCTATTTCCTCCCTCCATCCTCCTTCTCTATTTCATCCCTCCATCCCCCTCCTCTATTCCATCCCTCGATCGCCCTCCTCTATTTCATCCCTCCATCCCCCTCCTCTATTCCATCCCTCCATCCCCTCCTATATTTCATCCCTCCATCGTCCTCTTCTATTTCATCCCTCCATCCCCCTCCTCTATTCCATCCCTCCATCCCCTCCTATATTTCATCCCTCCATCGTCCTCTTCTATTTCATCCCTCCATCCCCCTCCTCTATTTCATCCCTCCATCCCCCTCCTCTATTTCATCCCTCCATCCCCCTCCTCTATTTCATCACTCCATCGCCCTCCTCTATTCCATCCCTCCATCCCCCTCCTATATTTCATCCCTGTATCCCCCTCTTTTGCCTGTCTATATAATATAATGCCTGTATTGACCTGAGAACATTGACTGTAACTGGCAGTGACTGCTGGATATGGGAGTCATAGGCAGGTCACTGTTCAAATGTCACAGCATGGATCTACAAAACTCCTGCTTGTTGTGTTATTGGACATGTGGAGCAACTACATCTGATATGAGAAGATCAGAGCAGGAAATGGCTTTGCCTGCTGGCTGTACGGTAATGCTACTATGTCTCCAGCATGGTTGAAGAGACATAATAAAACCATCCATATTCTCTCTTCTGTAGATGGAGTTGTAACTACATCTGGCTCCTGCAAAGACGCATCAATAGAGATGGCTAAATTCACTTCTTCTTCTACACCTGAATACCACCGCCCTCTCCTCAGACATACCTTGAGCTTCATCATGGAGTCTTGGCACAGCTTGTCCCCGCGTGCCGCTGTCACCTCATCAGTCCCGATCAGCTTGGCCTTGTAGCGCACACCATCACCACGGAAACGCTTAATCAGCCCCGTCTCAGTGCGGTCCTGACCTGCACAGAGAGAGAGAGAGAGAGAGAGAGAGAGAGAGAGAGAGAGAGAGAGAGAGAGAGAGAGAGAGAGAGAGAGAGAGAGAGAGAGAGAGAGAGAGAGAGAGAGAGAGAGAGAGAGAGAGAGAGAGAGAGAGAGAGAGAGGTTTAAGAGGTGTGTGTGTGTGTGTGCGTGCGTGTCTGCATGCATGTGTGTGTGTAGGGAGGGAGGGGTACAGTATGTGGGAAAATACATATTTATGGGATATTAATATCAAATGTCTGAGGAGACAATTTGAGCATCATCCTTCATCACTGTCTCCCTGACAAAGGCTATGACGCCGAAACACGTCAGCGGCTTTTTAGAATCTGTTCTATTGAACAACACGCCACTGTAATAAAGGCATTTTAATATCATGAAGAGTGCCTTGATCCTCCTTGATTTCTGAGCACTGCACACCTCTGTTCCCATGGGCACTGTTGACTGTTGACAAACAGCATGAAAGGCTGCTATTGAGAGGGATCATCTCGGTCCAACGCACGCCCACAATCCCATAAGCCCCCCATGGTTGATGGATGGATGAGAAGGAGGGAGGGAGGGAGGGAGGGAGGGAGGGAGGGAGGGAAGAAAGAAAGAAAGAAAGAAAGAAAGAAAGAAAGAAAGAAGGGAAGAAAGAAAGAAAGAAAGAAAGAAAGAAAGAAAGAAAGAAAGAAAGAAAGAAAGAAAGAAAGAAAGAAAGAAAGAAAGAAAGAAAGAAAGAAAGAAAGAAAGAAAGAAAGAAACGCTCTGGATAAGAGCGTCAGCTAAATGACTTAAATGTAAAGAAAGAAAGAAAGAAAGAAAGAAAGAAAGAAAGAAAGAAAGAAAGAAAGGCGGAGGGGGAGAGAGTTGGAAAGAGATGGAGAAAGAGTGGGAGAGATGGAGAGATGGAGTGTGAGTGAGGTGTGGACGATGGAGGACAGATCTACAGGCTCTTTTGGTATGTCTGGCCTCTCTCTCTGTCTGTCATCGTCCTCCCCCAGTCCCCCAGACACCTAACCATCGCCTTGACACTGACATTTTTCAAATTTAGTCTTCCCCTCCGCTGTCCGCCGGGTTTTGATTATGTTGGCCCAACCTCTCCACTTGTCTGTGTCTGTGAGTAACCTGTCTCTACATAACCTGGAGGTGGTTTGTCAGTATTAAGCGACTGTCTGCTGCTGCTTACACACACACATAGTGGTATTTCAAATCAAGGTCGACGGCACCTTGGAGAGTTTAGCTGAGACTATTTCAGGCACTGCTCTGCCTCACTATTCTAGGCCAAGAGACTATATACACCCTTCATCACATCAGTTTGCAGGGCATTTTAAACCGGCTGCATGGCTAAGCTCTGTGGAAGAGAAGCAGGACAGCCTTTAATATCCCGAACAAAAACCGTCAAGCCGCAAACTAAGACCATATTACACCAAATGAGCTTATTCCACCGCTGAAAACAGATGCCATCCACATACTACATCTTACAGAAATGTAATTTGAGTTTCACGCCTCGCTAAATATTTCAGTGAAATGTCTTGTCAGTGTTTCTATTCCCCAGGAAAATGAAATAGAAATTGGAAGGGGAAAAAAGCAAAATTAAGTTGCCCTGCGAATGAAGACGGCTCAGTTGAAACGTGGAGAGCCTGTCGTCGCCTTGGCTATGCACACTTGCTCACTAATTCAAGAGGGCTCAACTCTCTAAAGGGGGGAGAGGGCTTGAAGATGCTAAAGTCATTAAACTATCCAAGTACAGTAAGTGAATGCCAAATATGGGGTCTAATTCATGCTTGTTTCCTTGCTAGAGGAGAGGCCTAGATAATGAGGCTCATATAGATGGGTTAGCTGACAACATCACGAAAACCATGTGAGTGCTTCCATGGGGCAGAAGTCAGCGCGTTGTGATTCTGGATGGCCAGGTTGCTAGCAAGAATCACAAGAAACTACCATGTGGGGAATCGTAAGTGGCTCCTTTCAGCTCCTTTCATCTTGTTCTTGATACTATGTCTTGTTTTGAGGTGTTTTTGACTGATTTCATGTCCATGCTAATATGGCTAAAATTCACTAGCTAGTTAACCAACAACTGTAACAATATATTTGTATTGTGCGAATTTATTAATGGAGATGAAATATAGCTTTACATGTTGTCAACAATCTAAGCCAACCCTGTCTGTTTTGCCCCATAGTTGCACAAAAGTCGGTTTTGTTGCTAAACAACCAACCCGCCTATAGTCACTGAGCATTGGAGATCAGACCTACCTCATACATTATCAGCTGACATGCATGTTCTTCAACAATTAGAGAGAAACTACATTACACATCCATTTTGTGCTGTTAATTTGCTGAAAACATTCCCACAGCATGATGCTGCCACCACCATGCTTCACCATAGGGATGGTGACAGGTTTGGTGACAGATATTTCTGAATTTAATTTTCTATAAATTAGACTTTCTTTCACTTTGTCATTATGGGGTATTGTGTGGGGATGAGTGAGAAAACAAATACATGTTATCCAGGCTGTAACACAACAAAATGTGGAATAAGTCAAGGTGTATGACTACTTTCTAAAAGACACCGTATATCATCTTTCATCAAGTCTTAACAAAATATATTGTACTACTATAGTACTGTCTCATCCAGTGCTTCCATCCTCTGAGTCCCCTAAGCAGATTGGTGCTTTACCTTGTACTGTATGCCAACTGTGTAATCACACTCGAGGAGAGATTTTGTGGATTTATGCAAAGAGCCACAAAAACCCCAAGCAGCCATCCCTGCATAGGAAATCCAAGTGTTGCTACAGCATCTAGAAACAGAGTCTAGATAAAACATGATAATCCCTGCAGTATATGCCCAGGGTTCACATCACGGTGAGTGCACTACACTGTTGCTGGATTTGGGAACCAACCGCTGCAGGGGATGGGGATGTTGTTTAAATGATGTTTCTAGCTTTCAGAAGAAGAGAGATATGACACACACTCTTGTCCCCTGGAGGAATCACTGCTCCCTAGTCAGTGTTTTTGAAGTCTCAGAGAGTTGAAATGTGCAAAGTAGCTTGCTAGACTAGAGCTACATCAAAGTATAGCAGCCACTGCTAGGACCCACTTTTAGTACTAGAGCGTGGGTGCAGCAGTGTAGTAGCGCGTACAAAAGATGGCACTGACGGAGAAGGCCGACATCTTCAGAGCTCTAACTTTTGCTATTTAGTGAATTTTTTTGTGTTTCTTTTTTCTTTTTTTGTAGAGAATGTTCATAGTATACTGAACAAGAATATAAACGCAACACGTCAAGTGTTGGTTCCATGTTTCATGAGATGAAATAAAAGATCACAGTAATGTTCCATACGCACAAAAAGCTTAAATGACTACCGACCCGTAGTACTCACGTCTGTAGCCATGAAGTGCCTCGAAAAGGCTGGCCATGGCTCACATCAACACCATGCTGATCCTCAACACGGGGGCCCCCCTCACCGACAACGACGAGACAGCCTATAGGGAGGAGGTCAGAGACCTGGCCGTGTGGTGCCAGGACAACAACCTCTCATTCAACGTGATCAAGACAAAGGACATGATTGTGGACTACAGGAAAAGGAGGACCAAGCACGCCCCCCATTGTCATCGACGGGTCTGTAGTGGAGCAGGTTGAAAGCTTCAAGTTCCTTGGTGTCCACATCACCAACAAACTAACATGGTCCAAGCACACCAAGACAGTCATGAAGGGGGCACGACAAAACCTATTCCCCCTCAAGAGACTGAAAAGATTTGGCATGGGTCCTCAAAAAGGTTCTACAGCTGCACCATCGAGAGCATCCTGACGGGTTGCATCACTGCCTGGTATGGAAACTGCTTGGCCTCCGGCCACAAGGCACTACAGAGGATAGTGTGTACGGCCCAGTACATCACTGGGGCCAAGCTTCCTGCCATCCAGGACCTCTATACCAGGCGGTGTCAGAGGAAGGCCCTAAACATTTTCAAAGACTCCAGCTACCCTAGACATAAACTGTTCTCTCTGCTACCGCATGGCAAGCGGTACCGGAGCACCAAGTCTAGGTCCAAGAGGCTTCTAAACAGCTTCTACCCCCAAGCCATAAGACTCCTGAACATCTAATCAAATGGCTACCCAGACTATTTTTAATCTGACTTCAACTCCAACACAGCTGTTCCTTTGTTCACACCGGACGTTATTCCTTTGTTTCATGAGCTACCAAACCGCTGCAGGTGTATATGCGATAAATGGGCTGGCATCCTGGTGAGACTGTGACGAAGAGAAAATCGACCAGCACTTCCCTCCGTTTTATTGGAAAATGTTCAGTCACTCGAGAATAAGATCATTCAAGAGTCTCCTATCAGAGAGACTTGAAATACTGCAATATTATATGCATTTCAGAAACTTGGCTGGCTCAATCTATGAACATAGAACTCAGTGGTTTCTTCATGCAGCGGCACAATCGGACAACATCAGCCTCAGATAAGTCCAAAGGGGGAGGGTTGTGCCTCTTCATAAACACCAACTGGTGCGCTACTTCCAGTGTGAAGGAAAACTAGAGCTTTTGCCATACAGAATATCTCACTGTAAGCTGCAGACATTTTTATCTACCAAGAGAGTTCTCATCCATAATTATCACAGCTGTCTACATCCCTCCACAATCCCACATCACTTTGGCACTCAAAAAACTTCATGGGACCATAGGCGGAGTCTTGTAGGCAACAACACCTCTGCCACGCTGACCCTCAATATGCGGGCCCCTCAGGGGTGGGTACTTAGTCCCTGTACTCCCTGTTCACCCACGACTGCATGGCTATGCACGACTCCAACACCATCATCAAGTTTGCTGATGACATGACGTTGGTAGCCCTGATCACCAACAGCGATGAGACAGCCTACAGGGAGGAGGTCAGAGGACTGGCAGTGTGGTGCCAGGACAACAACCTCTCCCCCAAACGTCAGTAAGACCAAAGAGTTGATTGTGGACTAGAGGAGAAAGAGGGGAGAGCACGCCCCCATCCACATTGACAGGGATTTAGTGGAGCAGGTCGAGAGCTTCAAGTTCCTTGGCGTCCACATCACTAAGGACTTAACATGGTCCACACACACCAACACAGTCGTGAAGAGGGCATGACAGAGCCTTTTCCCCCTCAGGAGGCTGAAAAGAGTTAGTGTAACGGATGTGAAATGGCTAGCCAGTTAGCGGTGGTGCGCGCTACTAGCATTTCAATCAGTTACGTCACTTGCTCTGAGACTTAAGTAGGGTTGCCCCTTGCTCTGCAAGGGCCGTGGCCTTTGTGGAGCGATGGGTAACGATGCTTCGTGGGCGACCGTTGTTGATGTGTGCAGAGGGTCCCTGGTTCGCGCCCGTGTCGGGGCGAGGGGACGTACTAAAGTTATACTGTTACATTGATGCTGTTGACCCGGATCACTGGTTGCTGCGGAAAAGGAGGAGGTCGAAAGGGGGGTGAGTGTAACGGATGTGAAATGGCTAGCCAGTTAGCGGTGGTGCGCGCTACTAGCATTTCAATCAGTTACGTCACGGCGACCGTTGTTGATGTGTGCAGAGGGTCCCTGGTTCGCGCCCGTGTCGGGGCGAGGGGACGGTGTAAAGTTATACTGTTACATTGACATGGGCCCTCAGATCCTCAAAAAGTTCTATAGCTGCACCATCGAGAACAGCTTGACTTGCTGCATCACCGCTTAGTATGGAAAATACACCGTCTTCGACCCAAAGCTCTACAGAGGGTAGTGTGGAAGGCCCAATACATCACTGGGGCCGAGCTCCCTGTCACCCAGGACCTCGATGTCAGAGAAAGCCCCGAAGAATTGCCAAAGACTTAAGCCACCCAAACTATAGACTGTTCACTCCGCTACAGTCCGGCAAACGGACCAACAGGCTCCGAGACAGCTTCTACCCGCAAGCCACAAGACTGCTAAATAGCCATAAGACTGCTAAATAATTACCCGGACTATCTGCGTTGACCCTATCTTGCACTGACACTTTGCACACTCACAAGACTATATAGAGTGCCTTCATAAAGTATTCACACCCCTTGAATTTCAAATGTTGTTGTGTTACAGCCTGAATTTGAAATGGATTACATTTAGATTGTGTGTCACCAGACCGTACACAGCACCCCACAATGTCACGACAAAGATACAGGTGTCATTCATAACTCAGTTGCCGGAGATGAAGGAAACCGCTCCAGAATTTTCCCATCAGGCCAATGGTAACTTTAAAACAGTTACAGAGTTAGAAGTTAATGGCTGTGATAAGAGAAAACTAAGGATGGATCAACAACATTGTAGTTACACCACAATACTAACCTAAATGAAAGTGAAAAGAAGGAAGCCTGTACAAAATAAAAATATTCCACAACATGCATCCTGTTTGCAATAAGGCACTGAAGTAAAACAGCAAAATAAAAAGGCTAATTAATTAATTATAAGTACTGAATACAAAGCGTTATGTTGGGGCAAATCCAACACAACACATCCCTGAGTACCACTCTTGATATTTTCAAGCATGGTGGTGGCTGCATCATGTTATTGGCGTGCTTGTCATCGGCAAGGGAGTTTTTAAGGATAAAAATAAACGGAATAGAGCTAAGCACAGGTAAAATCCTAAAGGAAAACCTCTTTCAGTCTGCTTTCCAACAGACACTGGGAGACAAATTCACCTTTCAGCAGGATAACAACATAAAACACAAGGCCAAATATACAGTAGATTGCTTACCAATAGAACAAGGAATGTTCCTGAGTTGCCTAGTTACAGCTTTGACTTAAATCGGCTTCAAAAATCTATGTCAAGACTTGAAAATGGTTGTCAAACAATGATCAACAACCAACTAGACAGAGCTTGAATAATACAACAAATTATAATGTGCAAATATTTAACAATCCAGATGTGCAAAGCTCTTAGAGACTTACACAGAATTATTCACAGCTGTAAGCACTGCCAAAGGGGATTCTAGTATGTATTGACTCGGGGGGTGGAATAAATATCTAATTAAGATATACTGGTATTTTACAAATGTTCACGTTTTTTACATTTACAGTATTTTGTGTAGATCGTTGACAAATAAAAGACAATGAAATCTATTTTAATCCCGCCTTGTAACACAACAAAATGTGTAATAAGTCAAGGGGTGTGAAAACTTTCTGAAGGCACTGTATGCACACTATATACACACACACACACACACACACACACACACACACACACACACACACACACACACACACACACACACACACACACACACACACACACACACACACACACACACACACACACACACACACACACACACACACACACACACACACACACACATATATATACTGTACACACACAGAATCACCAGCAGCAAGAGCGAAATAATTGATGTATACAGAGAAAAGAGTCGGCCTGAGAACTGAACCCTGTGGCACCCCCATCCGGACAACAGGCCCTACGATTTGACACACTAAACTCTGAGAAGTAGTTGGTGAACCAGGCGAGGCAGTCATTTGAGAAACCAAGGCTGTTGAGTCTGCCGATAAGAATGTGGTGATTGACAGAGTCAAAAGCCTTGGCTAGGTCGATGAAGACGGCTGCACAGTGTTGTCTTTTATCGATGGCGGTTATGATATCGTTTAGGACCTTGAGCATGGCTGAGGTGCACCCATGACCAGCTTGGAAACCCGATTGCATAGCGGAGAAGATACAGTGGGATTCAAAATGGTCGATGATCTGTTTGTTAATTAACTTGGCTTTCGAAGGCAGGGTAGGATAGATATAGGTCTGTAACAGTTTGGGTCTAGAGTGTCTCCCCCTTTGAAGAGGGGGATGACCACGGCAGCTTTCCTCTTTAGGGATCTCAGACAATACGAAAGAGAGGTTGAACAAGCTAGTAATAGGGGTCGCAACAATTGCGGCAGATCATTTTAGAGAGGGTCCAGATTGTCTAGCCCAGCTGATTTGTATGGGTCCAGATTTTGCAGCTCTTTCCGAACATCAGCTATCTGGATTTGGGTGAAGGAGAAGTGGGGAGGCTTGGGCAAGTTGCTGTGGGGGGGTGCAGAGCTGTTGACCGAGGTAGGGGTAGCCAGGTGGAAAGCATGGCCAGCCGTAGAAAAATGCTTATTGAAATTCTCAATTATCGTAGATTTATCGGTGGTGACAGTGTTTCCTAGCCTCAGTGCAGTGGGCAGCTGGGAGGAGGTGCTCCATGGATTCTCCATGGACTTTACATTGTCCCAGAACTTTTTGAAGTTTGTGCTACAGGATGCACATTTCTGTTTGAAAAAAGCTAGCCTTTGCTTTCTTAGCTGCCTGCGTATATAACATCCCTGAAAAGTTGCATATCACAGGAGCTATTCGATGCTAATGCAGTACGCCACAGGATGTTTTTGTGCTGGTCAAGGGCAGTCAAGTCTGGAGTGAACCAAGAACTACATCTGTTCTTAGTTCAACATTTTTTGAATGGGACATGCTTATTTAAGATGGTGAGGAAAGCACTTTAAAGAACAACCAGGCATCCTCTACTGACGGGATGAGGTCAATATCCTTCCAGGATACCCGGGCCAGGTCGATTAGAAAGGCCTGCATGCTGAAGTGTTTTAGGGAGCGTTTGAAAGTGATGAGGGGTGGTTGTTTGACCGCAGACCCATTACGGACGCAGGCAATGAGGCAGTGATTGCTGAGATCCTGGTTGAAGACGGCAGAGGTGTATTTAGAGGGCAGGTTGGTCAGGATGATATCTATGAGGGTGCCCGTGTTTACGAATTTAGCGCTGTACCTGGTAGGTTCCTTGATCATTTGTGTGAGATTGAGGGCATCTAGCTTAGGATGTAGGATGGCCGTGGTGTTAAGCATATCCCAGTTTAGCTCACCTAACAGAATGAACTCTGAAGATAGATGGGGGGCAATCAATTCACATATGGTGTCCAGGGCACAGCTGGGGGCTGGGAGGGGTCTATAACATGCGGCAACAGTGAGAGACTTATTTCTGGAAAGGTGAATTTTTAAAAGTAAAGCTTGAACTGTTTGGGCACAGACCTGGGTAGCATGACAGAACTTTGCAGACTATCTCTGCAGTAGATTGCAACTCCGCCCCCTTTGGCAGTTGGTGGAAAATGTTGTAGTTGGGGATGGAAGTTTCAGAATTTTTGGTGGCCTTCTTAAGCCAGGATTCAGACATGGCTAGGACATCAGGGTTGGCGGAGTGAAGGTAAACCTAGGCGTTGAGTGACGATGAGAGAGGTTTCGGCTCTGGAGGCACCAGTTAAGCCAGGTGAGGTCTCCGCATGTGTGTGGGGTGGGACAAAAGAGCTATCTAAGGCATGTTGAGCGGGACTGAGGGCTCTACAGTGAAATAAAACAATTCGAACTAGCCAAGACAGCAGTAGACAAAGCATATTGACATGAGAGTGAGGCATAAAGCAATCCCAGGTGTTGATCAGGAGAGCTAAGACAACAACGGGTAAATGGCGATGAATGGGCAGAGCGGGTCAGTTAGGTACATACAGGGCCTGAGTTCGAGGCTGGGGCCGACAGGGAAACAAAATGAGGTACCTTGTTAATGAAACAGTCCAGGGGGCATCAGCTGTGTAGCCGAGTGATGATAGGGTCAAAAGAGCAGCAATAGGTGAGTCAGGGTGCCGTTCGCGAGTCACTACTACTCTAGGCGAGCAGGGGACACAGCGTTCCGAAAAGCTAGCGGGCCGGGGATAGTAGATGGTTCTTCGGCGACATCGTAACAGAATAGCCTGTTGAGACCACATTGGAAGATCACGTCGGCAGTCCAGTCGTGATGGATCGGCGGGGCTCCGTGACGACAATAAAGGGTCCAGGCCAATTGGCAAAGGAGGTATTGTAGCCCTAGAATTAGCTGGTATATGGGCCTAGCTCAAGGCTAGCTCAAGGCTAGTTAGTGCAGAGGCGTTAGCTAACAGTAGCCACTCGTTTGCAGCTAGCTAGCTGCGATGATCCAGTGTAATGATCCACAGCGGCAGGAATCCGGTGATGCGAGAAGCAGTCCAATATGCTCTGGGTTGATATCACGCTGTGCAGACAGGCAGGTATTATCCGAGTTAAGGCTGGCTGGTGACCGAGAAAAAGGTGAAGACAGCCAGCTGTGGCTAACAAAGACTAGTAGCTAGTTAGCTGGCTAGCTCCTGATGGAAGTTCCAGTTATAAGGAATAAAAATAGCAGATCCGTACCACATTAGGTGAGGCGGGTTGCAGCAAAGTATATTTAGTTCGTAGAAAAGTGAGATTAAGATATATTTGAAAAAGACCGGCTATTTACATGGGATAAGACACAGGATAAGACAGATACAAACACACACGTCCGACTGCTACGCCATCTTGGAACCTATGACAGCCTCCACTCTTCTGGGAAGGCTTTCCACTAGATGTTGGAATATTGCTGCCGGGACTTGTTTCCATTCAGCCACAAGAGCATTAGTGAGGTCGGGCACTGATGTTGAGCGATTAGGCCTGGCTCACAGTCGGAGTTTCAATTCATCCCAAAGATGTTCAATGGGGTTGAGGTCAGGGCTTTGTGAAGGCCAGTCAAGTTCTTCCACAACGATCTTGACAAACCATACTGTATGGACCTCACTTTGTGCATGGGGGCATTGTCATGCTGAAACAGGAAAGGGACTTCCCCAAACTGTTGCAACAAAGTTGGAAGCACAAATTAATCTAGAATGTCATTGTATGCTGTAGCGTTCCCTTCACTGGAACTAAGGTGCCTGGCTCGAACCATGAAAAACAGCCCCAGACCATTATTCATCCTCCACCAAACCTTACAGTTGGCACTATGCATTCCGGCAGGTCGCGTTCTCCTGGCATCCGCCAAACACAGATTAGTCTGTTAACTGCCAGATGGTGAAGTGTGATCCATCACTCCAGAGAACGTATTACCACTGCTCCAGAGTCCAATGGCGGCAACCTTTACACCACTCCAGCCGACGCTTGGCATTGCGCATGGTGATCTCAGGCTTGTGTGTGGCTGCTCGGCCATGGAAACCAATTTCATCAAGCTCCCGATGAACATTTCTTCTGCTGACATTTCTTACAGAAGCAGTTTTGAACACTGTAGTGAGTGTTGCAACACGAGGGCAGAGGATTTTTACACGTTACGGGCTTCAGCACCCGGCGTTCCTGTTCTGTGAGCTTGTGTGGCCTACCACTTCACAGCTTAGCTGTTGTTGCTCCTAGACGTTTCCACTTCACAATAACAGCACTTACAGTTGACTGGGGCAGCTCGAGCTGAAATTTGACGAACTGACTTGTTGGAAAGGTGCATCCTAAGACGGTGCCACGTTGAAAGTCACTGAGCTCTTCAGTAAGGCCATTCTACTGCCAATGTTTGTCTATGGCGATTGCATGGCTGTGTTCTTGATTTTATACACCTGTCAGCAATGGGTGTAGCTGAAAAATCCGAATCCAATCATTTGAAGGGGCGTCCAAATACTTTTCTATATATAGTGTACACACACTATATATACACAAGCATTTCTCAATGGCTGGCCATGCCTTCCTCCTGGCGACTCCAACCTTGGCCAACAGCCCCGCCCCCTCCGCTGCTACTCGCCCAAGCCTCCCCAGCTTCTCCTTTACCCAAATCCAGATAGCAGATGTTCTGAAAGAGCTGGAAAACCTGGACCCATACAAATCAGCTGGGCTTGACAATCTGGACCCCCTATTTCTGAAACTGTCCGCCGCCATTGTCGCACCCCCTATCACCAGCCTGTTCAACCTCTCTTTCGTATCATCTGAGATCCCCAAGGATTGGAAAGCTGCCGCGGTCATCCCCCTCTTCAAAGGGGGAGACACCCTGGACCCAAACTGTTACAGACCTATATCCATCCTGCCCTGCCTATCTAAGGTCTTCGAAAGCCAAGTCAACAAACAGATCACTGACCATCTCGAATCCCACCGTACCTTCTCCGCTGTGCAATCCGGTTTCCGAGCCGGTCATGGGTGCACCTCAGCCACGCTCAAGGTACTAAACGATATCCTAACCGCCATCGATAAAAGACATTACTGTGCAGCCGTCTTCATCGACCTGGCCAAGGCTTTCGACTCTGTCAATCACCATATTCTTATCGGCAGACTCAGTAGCCTCGGTTTTTCTAATGACTGCCTTGCCTGGTTCACCAACTACTTTGCAGACAGAGTTCAGTGTGTCAAATCGGAGGGCATGTTGTCCGGTCCTCTGGCAGTCTCTATGGGGGTACCACAGGGTTCAATTCTCGGGCCGACTCTTTTCTCTGTATACATCAATGATGTTGCTCTTGCTGCGGGCGATTCCCTGATCCACCTCTACGCAGACGACACCATTCTATATACTTCCGGCCCTTCCTTGGACACTGTACTATCTAACCTCCAAACGAGCTTCAATGCCATACAACACTCCTTCCGTGGCCTCCAACTGCTCGTAAACGCTAGTAAAACCAAATGCATGCTTTTCAACCGTTCGCTGCCTGCACCCGCACGCCCGACTAGCATCACCACCCTGGACGGTTCCGACCTAGAATATGTGGACATCTATAAGTACCTAGGTGTCTGGCTAGACTGCAAACTCTCCTTCCAGACTCATATCAAACATCTCCAATCCAAAATCAAAGCAAGAATCGGCTTTCTATTCCGCAACAAAGCCTCCTTCACTCACGCCGCCAAACTTACCCTAGTAAAACTGACTATCCTACCGATCCTCGACTTCGGCGATGTCATCTACAAAATAGCTTCCAATACTCTACTCAGCAAACTGGATGCAGTTTATCACAGTGCCATTCGTTTTGTTACTAAAGCACCTTATACGACCCACCACTGCGACCTGTATGCCCTAGTCGGCTGGCCCTCGCTACATGTTCGTCGTCAGACCCACTGGCTCCAGGTCATCTACAAGGCTATGCTAGGTAAAGTGCCGCCTTATCTCAGTTCACTGGTCACGATGGCTACACCCACCTGCAACACGCGCTCCAGCAGGTGTATCTCACTGATCATCCCTAAAGCCAAAACCTCATTTGGACGCCTTTCCTTCCAGTTCTCTGCTGCCTGCGACTGGAACGAATTGCAAAAATCTCTGAAGTTGGAGACTTTTATCTCCCTCAACAACTTTAAAAATCTGCTATCCGAGCAGCTAACCGATCGCTGCAGCTGTACATAGTCCATCTGTAAACTACCCACCCAATTTACCTACCTCACCCCCCATACTGCTTTTATTTATTTACTTTTCTGCTCTTTTGCACACCAGTATCTCTTCTTGCACATGATCATCTGATGATTTATCACTCCAGTGTTAATCTGCTAAATTGTAATTATTCGATTTATTGCCTACCTCATGCCTTTTGCACACATTGTATATAGATTCTCTTTTTTTTTCTACCATGTTATTGACTTGTTTATTGTTTACTCCATGTGTAACTCTGTGTTGTCTGTTCACACTGCTATGCTTTATCTTGGCCAGGTCGCAGTTGCAAATGAGAACTTGTTCTCAACTAGCCTACCTGGTTAAATAAAGGTGAAATAAAAATAAATAAAAAAACACACACACACACACACACACACACACACACACACACACACACACACACACACACACACACACACACACACACACACACACACACACACACACACACACACACACACACACACACACACACACTCTCACACATCATATGCAGCTGCTACTCTGTTCTTTATTCTTACTCTTATTATTATCTATCCTGATACCTAGTCACTTTACCTTGCCTTTATTTACATATCTACCTCAAATACCTCATACCGCTGCACATTGATCTGGTACTGGTACTCCCTGTATATAGCTCCATTGTTGTGTATTTTATTCTGCTTGTCTACTATTTATCTAACATTTTTTAAACTCTGCATCGTTGAGGAAGGCTCAAAAGCAAGCATTTCACACCCATTGTATTCAACGCATGTAACAAATACATTTTGATTTGTTTGATTTGTGGGTGTAGTAGAGCATGGGTGTAGTAGAGCGTGGGTGTAGTAGAGCGTGGGTGTAGTAGAGCGTGGGTGTAGTAGAGCGTGGGTGCAGTAGAGCGTGGGTGCAGTAGAGCGTGGGTGCAGTAGAGCGTGGGTGCAGTAGAGCGTGGGTGTAGTAGAGCGTGGGTGTAGTAGAGCGTGGGTGTAGTAGAGCGTGGGTGTAGTAGAGCGTGGGTGTAGTAGAGCGTGGGTGCAGTAGAGCGTGGGTGCATGTAGTAGAGCGTGGGTGCAGTAGAGCGTGGGTGCAGTAGAGCGTGGGTGCAGTAGAGCGTGGGTGTAGTAGAGCGTGGGTGTAGTAGAGCGTGGGTGTAGTAGAGCGTGGGTGTAGTAGAGCGTGGGTGCAGTAGAGCGTGGGTGTAGTAGAGCGTGGGTGCAGTAGAGCGTGGGTGTAGTAGAGCGTGGGTGTAGTAGAGCGTGGGTGCAGTAGAGCGTGGGTGTAGTAGAGCGTGGGTGTAGTAGAGCGTGGGTGCAGTAGAGCGTGGGTGTAGTAGAGCGTGGGTGAAGTAGAGCGTGGGTGCAGTAGTGGAACTGGTTTCTGGATCAATTCAGACTAAAGCACTCCAATTACCCCCCTGAGACGAAAATACCTCAGCCTATTGAGAGAACAATTACCACTAGCCATGCTAGTCCTGCTCCATACTAGTTACGGAGTGGAGTCAATGGACTAGCTGGCTGTGAAAGATAGTGCCTGTGCCCCCCGCCTCAGTAAAATGGGGACGAGGAAAGGACAGATGGCACCAGATGGAGAGTCATACGTGGCCCTCCAGATACGAGTAGTTGGCAACTGCAACTTTGGTTCGGGAGCCCAGCATCCAATAAAGATGAACCTTTGAACATTACGAGGATGTTACCCATCTATTTGTGCATCATGGTCTATTGATAATATGAATTTATACATGTGCAATTTGAATGTATGTCACTTCGTCTGAGTGTTCATTCATGAGTGTTAATTCACAACTCTGCTTTAGCCAGTTATTCTTACAGAAGTTCTCCTGTCCTATCTCCTTCTGGTCTGCTGGAGCTAAGAAGCAGCATAAAATGTGAAGGCCTGACTAGAGTAAACTAGAGTAGAGTAGAGTAGAGCAGAGTGGAGTAAACTAGAGTAGAGTAGAGTAGAGCAGAGTGGAGTAAACTAGAGTAGAGTAGAGTAGAGCAGAGTGGAGTAAACTAGAGTAGAGTAGAGTAGAGTAAACTAGAGTGGAGTAGAGTAGAGTAAACTAGAGTAGAGTAGAGTGAACTAGAGTAGAGTAGAGTAAACTAGAGTAGAGTAGAGTAGAGCAGAGTGGAGTAAACTAGAGTAGAGTAGAGTAAACTAGAGTAGAGTAGAGCAGAGTGGAGTAAACTAGAGTAGAGTAGAGTAGAGTAGAGTAAACTAGACTGGAGTAGAGTAGAGTAAACTAGAGTAGAGTAGAGTAAACTAGGGTAGAGTAGAGTAGATCAGAGTAGAGTAGAGTAAACTAGAGTAGAGCAGAGTAGAGTAGAGTAAACTAGAGTAGAGTAGAGTAAACTAGGGCAGAGTAAACTAGGGTAGAGTAGAGCAGAGTAGAGTAGAGTAAACTAGAGTAGAGTAAACTAGAGTAGAGTAGAGTAAACTAGACTAGAGTAGAGTAGAGTAGAGTAGAGTAGAGTAGAGTAGAGTAGAGTAGAGTAGAGTAGAGTAGAGTAGAGTAGAGTAAACTAGAGTAGAGTAGAGCAGAGGAGAGTAGAGTAAACTAGAGTAGAGTAGAGTAAACTAGGGTAGAGTAGAGTAAACTACAGTAGAGTAGAGTAAACTAGAGTAGAGTAAACTACAGTGGAGTAGAGTAAACTAGAGTAGAGTAGAGCAGA
This sequence comes from Salvelinus alpinus, assembly GCF_045679555.1. Lineage (NCBI taxonomy): Eukaryota > Metazoa > Chordata > Actinopteri > Salmoniformes > Salmonidae > Salvelinus > Salvelinus alpinus. The sequence goes on along the minus strand of NC_092108.1, from coordinate 20,641,756 downwards.
GTAGAGTAGAGTAAACTAGAGTAGAGTATAGAAGAGTAGAGTCAAGTAAACTAGAGTAGAGCGGAGTAGAGTAGAGTAAACTAGAGTAGAGTAGAGCAGAGTAGAGTAGAGTAGAGTAGGACAAATCTGTCTGCACCATCTGCCTCCTCTTTCCTTGCCTTCTGCGTGTGTGGATGAAGTAACATTCACAAGCCTCAGCACACACACGTCACATACACACACTTTTACTAAACATCAGCACACATTACTGGATTCCATGGACACATACAGGGAAGTAGGATACACTTAGCTCTGTTCGAGGGTGTTTGTGCACCTTTGTTGAAGGCTCAGCGTTAGCAAGCCACACTAATGCCCTGGACCAGAGCTAGTTAAACCAATTAGGTATTGTGCACATCATCAATACAGTCAGTGGATCACATCACATTGATCACATCACAGTTACACACAACTATTGAAAAAAAGTATGAAAAATGTATGAAAAATTTGTGAAAATGTATGCACTCACTACGATAAGACATTTTGAATAGGAGCGTCTGCTAAATGTATTGATGTGCTTCGGCTGGGTTGTGATGATCAGGTGACTCTTTAGCAGGGGGTAAATGACAGAATCATTACAGAAATGATTACAAAAGTATGATCTGAGGTGCCATGCCTATTGAAACTGAGGGGGCATGTGCCCCCAATTTGATATTTTTTCAATATAACAATTTAGAAGATAGATTCTATTATTGACTAAATATATAAAATATATTTCATTTCACTGCCTTCTCAATAAACATGTCGGTGCGTGACACCTCTGAGTAGCCTATGATGGCATAGTGGGACTTCCGATGATAAACTGGTTAATAACTAGAGGGAAGTGTCACCATTACCTAATTGTGATTGGAAGAGAAGATGAAGTGGAGCTAAAATGTACGGGGTCATAATGATGTTTAAATCTAGGGCATCTTTCAACTCTACCATTGCAATACTTACTGACTGTAGATATATGCTGAGGCTTTTCCCCCCTTCTTTTGACAAATGTAATTTTTTTGTTGCACAGATTACAGTTGACGAGCCACAGTTGCTATGGAGATGGAGTGAAGTCACGCATGTGAAGCAATTCCATCGATGGGCAGAGGGGAGGCTTGCCTTTACCTTCACAGGCAGGGAGACACACACACTGCAGTAAGGGTTGGATTTTCTAACATCTGGTCTGGCTAGAGAACACCATGGATCAAATCTCTCAGACAAAAAGGCTCAAATATAAAAGGCTAAAAGGATTTGTCCTTATTATGGCTGGGTTGCACCTCTTTTCATTTATAAGTATATTACATATTTTCTTTTTCATTGGGAGATATCATAGGAAAATTAAGCACAATGAGAGAAATAGCCAAATTTCCTCTGAAAACACACTTATATTAACCTACTTTATAATCTGCCCACCCACCTAGCCAAACAAGTACAGGCTTTGTCTAAAGCTCTGCCATCCATCCATCCACCCATCCAACCATCCACCCAACCAACCGTCCACTCATCCACCCAACCAACCGTCCACTCATCCAACCACCCACCCACCCATCCATACATCCACCCACCCACCCACCCAACCATCCATCCATCCATACAACCATCCAACCACCCACCCACCCACCCACCCACCAATCCATCCATCCAACCATCCATTCACCCAACCAACCAACCAACCACCCACCGACCGATCCATCCACCCACCCACCCACCCACCCACCCACCCACCCACCCATCCATCCATCCATCCATCCATCCATCCATCCATCCATCCAATCCACCCACCCACCCATCCAACCATCCACCCAACCAACCAACCAACCATCCACTCATCCAACCACCCACCCACCCACCAATCGATACATCCATCCACCCACCCATCCAACCATCCACTCATCCAACCACCCACCAATCCATACATCCATACACCCACCCACCCATCCAACCATCCATCCATCCATCCATACAACCATCCATCCTGCCAATACACCTTGAGAGGGTCCTTCACCCAGCCCAGTCAGTCACCTCTCTGAGCCCAGGGCTGTATGACAGTGTGCATCAATCTCCATGCTAACTCCATTACCATTACTATGAATCTAAAGGTCATCTCCAGTGATTGCTTCAACAGCCTGCAAGCAGCAGCACATCTGATTAACATGCTAAAGCCTGCCCTGATAACATGTTCTGATAGCCTGTCCATTCTCTCTCCACCAGTGGCCCATCGCGTCGCATCGCATGGCCATGTGTGTAATAAGCCTGCCTCTCTCTTCCCTCCTTCACTTAACTCAAATCAATAGGCTCTCCACCAGCCCGACCATTTATCTGGTGTGATCCGACGGACAGATCCAGTAAAACGGCCCCAGAGGACCTGCTGCTGCTGCTTCTGTTCTAGGCGAAGGCATATTTACTGTACCACTGGAGTGGCTTTATTCATGGACGCAGAGATGGCAAGAGGGAGGGATGGAGTGAGGAGGGATGAAAGGAGAGCAGGACAAGGAGCGAGTGAGAGAGAAGCAAGCATAATACATTTTTCTTCCTGTCTCTACTTCTCTCCCTCTCTCTCAACTCTCTCTTTATTCCCTCTCAGCCAATTCAATCCCATTTCAATCTCACTGCGATCATTCCGAGGCTGCCTTGGCCTATTACATCACTTATGGTGTTCATCAAAGCGACAGGGTGTGAGTTCCCTGTCCATGACACCTAAATCACGACACTACCACCCCCCTGGCTACAGCCAATAGCTGCTCTAGATCTGCTGCTGCATCTGGATGAGTCTCTGGGTGGAGCAGACCAGCTCTGGAGTCTCTCTCTCTCTCTCTCTCTCTCTCTCTCTCTCTCTCTCTCTCTCTCTCTCTCTCTCTCTCTCTCTCTCTCTCTCTCTCTCTCTCTCTCTCTCTCTCTCTCTCTCTCTCTCTCTCTCTCTCTCTCTCTCTCTCTCTCTCTCTCTCTCTCTCTGTCTCTGTCTCTGTCTCTGTCTCTCTCTCTGTCTCTGTCTCTCTGTCTCTCTCCCGTCATCTATGCATCTCTCTGTTTCTCTGTTAATCTCTCTCCCTCTGTCTCTGTCCCTCTCTCTTCCTCTCTGTGACTGAAGGCTGACTGAAGGTTTCTCTGATTGGAGGAATGACATTTATCCACGTCTACAATGACTCACTATTAATACAGTGTACATTTCGTCTGTGTGCTTTGTGTGGGTTGCTGTAACATGTATGTACAGTTTTTACCATACCTTCCCATCTGGTGTGTGGGTGGGTTAGAATGCAATAGAATATTGTATGTGTGTGTGCATATGTGTGTACGCGTATGCATGTGGGTGTATTCATGCAAAACCAATGGCATGTGTGAGCCACTGCGTGTGTGTGTGTGTGGGGGGTGGGGTGGGGTGGGGGGGTGCATAGCATACATTACATCCATGTATTTAATGTGTTTGCATCGAGATTTATTACCTTTAGTCCTCCTGGACTCCCGTCTCAGAGTGCTGGTTTTGACATCTGCTTGGAGCTCCGAGCTGGCTGACTCTCCTCCGGCTGATGACATCCTCCTGGGTCCTTCCTGTCCTCAGTCCTCCTCACAGCAGATCCACCATGGGGTTATCACTCCTGTGCTGCCTCCGGTGGACTAGTTCCCTATCCCCTACTCTAGGATGGTTATCACACACACCCTACCTCCTTTGGACTGCCCACAACCCGACTGTCCCCTACCCCCTGTCCCCTACTCCAAGTCTAGAACAGAGCTACTACTCCCTCTACTCCAAGTCTAGGACAGAGCTACTACTCCCTCTACTCCAGGTCTAGGACAGAGCCACTACTCCCTCTACTCCAGGTCTAGGACAGAGCCACTACTCCCTCTACTCCAGGTCTAGGACAGAACCTCTACTCCAGGTCTAGGACAGAACCTCTACTCCAGGTCTAGGACAGAACCACTACTCCCTCTACTCCAGGTCTAGGACAGAGCTACTACTCCCTCTACTCCAGGTCTAGGACAGAGCCACTACTCCCTCTACTCCAGGTCTAGGACAGAGCCACTACTCCCTCTACTCCAGGTCTAGGACAGAACCACTACTCCCTCTACTCCAGGTCTAGGACAGAGCTACTACTCCCTCTACTCCAGGTCTAGGACAGAACCACTACTCCCTCTACTCCAGGTCTAGGACAGAGCCACTACTCCCTCTACTCCAGGTCTAGGACAGAGCTACTACTCCCTCTACTCCAGGTCTAGGACAGAACCACTACTCCCTCTACTCCAGGTCTAGGACAGAGCTACTACTCCCTCTACTCCAGGTCTAGGACAGAACCACTACTCCCTCTACTCCAGGTCTAGGACAGAGCCACTACTCCCTCTACTCCAGGTCTAGGACAGAGCCACTACTCCCTCTACTCCTTGTCTAGGACAGAGCCACTACTCCCTCTACTCCAGGTCTAGGACAGAACCACTACTCCCTCTACTCCAGGTCTAGGACAGAGCCACTACTCCCTCTACTCCAGGTCTAGGACAGAGCTACTACTCCCTCTACTCCAGGTCTAGGACAGAACCACTACTCCCTCTACTCCAGGTCTAGGACAGAGCTACTACTCCCTCTACTCCAGGTCTAGGACAGAGCCACTACTCCCTCTACTCCAGGTCTAGGACAGAGCTGCTACTCCCTCTACTCCAGGTCTAGGACAGAGCTACTACTCCCTCTACTCCAGGTCTAGGACAGAGCCACTACTCCCTCTACTCCAGGTCTAGGACAGAGCTACTACTCCCTCTACTCCAGGTCTAGGACAGAGCCACTACTCCCTCTACTTCAGGTCTAGGACAGAGTTTTCCTCCACGTCCATGGTGAGAAGCCTGGTGTTATTCCTCTTTGGTAAAGAGATCCAGGGGTTCAGATCTCCTTCAATTTGGACCCATCCTGGTAGAGCTGATGACGGGTAGATGTTGTAGCGGTCCTTCTGAATGCTTCAGACTAGTTCTAACATGGTGGCTAGATGTTCCTCAAATAAGGTCAAGTATTACATGGTCCCTCTATTGCTCTTTAGTGCAGATCCCACTTAGTGATTGGTGAATTCCTCCTTCCAAAGAGAACACATGGGTTGTTGTTGTAGTACTGTATTATTCTTTAGTCCAGGTTGAGTACTGGTATTCCTCTTTGGTAGGAAACTTCAGAGACTGTCCTTCTGTTGTACACCTCTGTCCCTCCCTCCATTAGCACTGGAAGAGACAGGGAAGACATTTAGCCTTAGCTAATGACAGTGTGTGCGTGTCTGTGTGCGTGTCTGTGTCTGTCTCTCTGTGTGTGTGTGTGTGTGTGTGTGTGTGTGTGTGTGTGTGTGTGTGTGTGTGTGTGTGTGTGTGTGTGTGTGTGTGTGTGTGTGTGTGTGTGTGTGTGTGTGTGTGTGTGTGTGTGTGTGTGTGTGTGTGTGTGTGTGTGTGTGTGTGAGAAATTAGCCACTGGTAATTAACATGACAAACACATTCCAGCATTAGTTCTTATTCCATTAATTAAAGCATGAGAACGACAGATATTAATTCATCACTCAACTGTGTAGTCATTATCTCGTCTCGCTGTCACATGTTTGTTTCCATCTAGATCACCAAGGTTATTTCTCTGTTTAAAGGGTACAATCTGGGATCTGGGAATCTGTTTCATGGTCATTTGAACTTTTGATATTTACCAAAACAAGTGGCAGGCTGGTGTTTTCCGGAAAAAATAACTAATCCCAGATAGCTGTAAGCAAACAACAATACACCCCATACATTATAATTATAATTATACACCCCATACATGATCAGTGTTTCCTGTAATTTGCTCTCTATTACAGAAGAAAGAACAGGAAGCAGACTTTCTAGAGGAGAACTGTGGAGAGAGAGAATGTTGGCATGGGAGCGTTGAATTGGAACACACACAAACACACACAAGTGCGCACACACACACGCAAACACACACACACACACAACCTCACAAACACACACGCACTTTGAATTGGAACCACCAGCGCGCTTAATGTCCTTGAATCATCTTCTGCTAACATGTGGGCAGAGCCAAGGCCAAGGCTGGCACCGAGAACAACAATGTGGTTGGCATGGTGATGGTTCATTGTTGACAGAATAAACCTCTACTCCCCTGTGTCTGTCCTCAAAAAGAGCAGCTCTGCTCAGTAGCTTACATGGCATTGTGCACATGCGTCTACTGTGACATTGTGTGACATTGTACTGTACTGTACGTGGGTGCGTGCGAGAGAGAGAGCGAGTGTGTGTGTGTGCGCGTGCGAGAGAGAGAGAGCATGCAAGAGAGAGAGATGAACCGAGACATAGAGAAATCTCCTAACGAGTCCAGAGCAATAGCTCCTCTCCTCTCTTCCGTCGCTGCAGGTGAGTCTTCAGCCCTGCTATTACTCAGAGCCCAGACACAAAAGACATTACATTACATTTACCAAAACAACAGGTTACTGCAACCCGCCTAGTCATTACTGTTTCTCTGCGTGTGAGTATGTAAATGTCTGGCCCTGTGGGTCGCGCTGCCTGCGCAGCCAGTGCACAAGTGATACAAGTCAGCATTCAATGTCCATCCATGCCTGAGTACGTCGGGAGAGGACGTGAAAGGGGAAACAGTGAGCGCTGTTACCTTCAAGTAGGATTCAGTTCTAAAGTTGTTTTTGAGATTTTAGTTTTAAGCCTATCCCTAACCATAACCGTTAGCGTAACCATTCAGAGTTCATTCCTAAAGTTAAGATTTCAGAGTTAATGCCTAAACTTAACCCTAACCTTAAAAATTATGAGTTAATGCCTAAACTTAACTTTAAACACTTAAACACTTGTAATTCTGATGTGAAACTGTGAGAACTAGTTGGCCTGCGAGCATTTCACTGTCGCCCTGCAAGCATTTCACTGTCGCCTTAGGAGCATTTCACTGTCGCCCTGCGAGCATTTCACTGTCGCCCTGCGAGCATTTCACTGTCGGCCTGCGAGCATTTCACTGTCGCCCTGGGAGCATTTCACTGTCGCCCTGCGAGCATTTCACTGTCGCCCTGCGAGCATTTCACTGTCGCCCTGCGAGCATTTCACTGTCGCCCTGCGAGCATTTCACTGTCGGCCTGCGAGCATTTCACTGTCGCCCTGGGAGCATTTCACTGTCGCCCTGCGAGCATTTCACTGTCACCCTGGGAGCATTTCACTGTCGCCCTGCGAGCATTTCACTGTCGGCTTGTGAGCATTTCACTGTCGCCCTGTGAGCATTTCACTGTCGCCCTGCGAGCGTTTCACTGTCGCCCAGCGAGCGTTTCACTGCCGCCCTGCGAGCGTTTCACTGCCGCCCTGCGAGCGTTTCACTGCCGCCCTGCGAGCATTTTCCTTTCACTGTCGCCCTGCGAGCATTTCACTGTCGCCCTGCGAGCATTTCACTGTCGGCCTGCGAACATTTCACTGTCGGCCTGCGAGCATTTCACTGTCACCCCGCGAGCATTTCACTGTCGGCCTGCGAGCATTTCACTGTCACCCCGCGAGCATTTCACTGTCGCCCTGCGAGCATTTCACTGTCGGCCTGCGAACATTCCAATGTTAGTCTGTGAGCATTTCACTGTCGCACCGTGAGCGTTTCACTGTCGGCCCGCGAGCGTTTCATTGTCAGCCCGCGAGCGTTTCACTGTCGTTCTGCGAGCATTTCACCAGGGGAATGATTCAAGTGCGCTTATGAGGCAGATAATGTAATGTACAGTTGAAGTCGGAAGTTTACATACACCTTAGCCAAATACATTTATACTCAGTTTCACAATTCCTGACATTTAATCCTAGTAAAAATTCCCTGTCTTAGGTCAGTTAGGATCACCACTTTATTTTAAGAATGTGAAATGTCAGAATAATAGTAGAGAGAATGATTTATTTCAGCTTTTATTTCTTTCATCACATTCCCAGTGGGTCAGACATTTACATACACTCAATTAGTATTTGGTAGCATTGCCTTTAAATTGTTTAACTTGGGTCCAACGTTTCAGGTAGCCTTCCACAAGCTTCCCACAATAAGTTGGGTGAATTTTGGCCCATTCCTCCTGACAGATCTGGTGTAACTGAGTCAGGTTTGTAGGCCTCCTTGCTCACACATGCTTTTTCAGTTCTGCCCACAAGTTTTCTATAGGATTGAGGTCAGGTCTTTGTGACACTTTTGTACCTGTTTCCTCCAGCATCTTCACAAGGTCCTTTGCTGTTGTTCTGGGATTGATTTGCACTTTTCGCACCAAAGTACGTTCATCTCTAGGAGACAGAACGCGTCTCCTTCCTGAGCGGTATGACGGCTGTGTGGTCCCATGGTGTTTATACTTGCGTACTATTGTTGGTACAGATGAACGTGGTACCTTCAGGCATTTGGAAATTGCTCCCAAGGATGAACCAGACCTGTGGAGGTCTACAATTCTTTTTCTGAGGTCTTGGCTGATTTCTTTTGATTTTCCCATGATGTCAAGCAAAAAGGCACTGTGTTTGAAGGTAGGCCTTGAAATACATCCACAGGTACACCTCCAATTGACTCAAATGATGTCAATTAGCCTATCAGAAGCTTCTAAAGCCATGACATAATTTTTTGAATTTCCCAAGCTGTTTAAAGGAACAGTCAACTTAGTGTATGTAAAATTCTGACCCACTGGAATTGTGATACAGTGAAATAATCTGTCTGTAAACAATTGTTGGAAAAATTACTTGTGTCATGCACAAAGTAGATGTCCTAACCGACTTGCCAAAACTATAGTTTGTTAACAAGACATTTGTGGAGTGGTTGAAAAATGAGTTTTAAATGACTCCAACCTAAGTGTCTGTAAACTTCCCACTTCAACTGTACTTCTCAGACAAAACCCTCCAAGTGTCAGAGAAGACAAGGGAAGGCATTTTCCCTACACGTCACAAAGAACCTTATCATAATGTAATTTTCATTGTGATATGCCTCATTGTATTAGTTAGATGATGGAAGAGTGATTTAATGTGATGTATGACAGCTTTTCTAAACCAGTGGTATGTAGGTCACACACATTTATGCACACATTCACGCACGCACGCACGAACGAACACACAAACGCACACGTACGCACACACACACAAACACTCTTTCAAAAACACACACAATCTGCTCTGTGTTTTAACAGCTTCCAGTGTCTCTAATGATTTGGGTCAGAGTTAATGAGTGATGGAGTGTCATGCGTTGGTGTGTGTGTTCATCACAGCTTCTCCTCTCATTCTGAGCTGTTAAGAATCAGTCTGTCAAAGCCTGGAGACTTTATTTATTCATTCAGCTCATTTATATTTTCATGTTTCTAGTGTGAGGGATTGAGCGAACATTTCCTTTTTGAAGTAAGTCAATTTCACTTCCGTTTATTCTACACCTGCATACTCGTGTCTTTACTTAGTTTAGGAGGAGAGAGAGAGAGAGAGATATTTCAGGGGCCTAATTTAAGTAAAACATATTTTCAGAAATGAAATCATTCTCAGGGGGTAGTCTGCCCCCACTAACCCCCTCCCCTTCTCCAGTCAAAAAAATCTGGTGCTGCCGTCGTAACGAGATTAGCTAACAAATACAGCCTCTTGCCCTGTGAGGAAGGAAGCCTGATGAAATATGACAACTCTCTCCTCTTATCACTGAGAACATCAATCACTGAGTAAGCCATTGATTTTTGTGGAGGGAGTCAGTCACACACCTTCGCATGGCAAAGCCAGAGCCCTTGGGTATCAGGTATATATAACTTGTCATGCGGCATAAATGGAGTACGATGTGATGTGCTCAGAGTATGTTATTGCAAAGACAAGAAAACGATTATCCCCGAAACATTCAATACGACACATACAGTATTATAATATTAGTTAATTTTTCCATTAACATTGGAACTGATTTAACATTCTTTTGATTCCATTTTTAGATGTTGCCAACATGGTGACATATTAAATGATCTTTAACCAGCTCCCTGGACATACATAGTAATCAAACGACAAGTTAGGTTCCACTTCAGATCTTTACATTTTGATGTTTATCTGTGACTGCCTGTATCCCCTGATACTGAGACATGTTTATCTGTGACTGCCTGTATCCCCTGATACTGAGACATGTTTATCTGTGACTGCCTGTATCCCCTGATACTGAGACATGTCAAACACAATTGATGTCCTGAATTTCACCAAAGGAAAAACTCAAATCCCATCAAAAAACTGCTTTATAAATAAATACTTTTAATATTAAATATTAAATTCAATCTCCATCATGGCATTAAAGCTTCCGTTATGTGTACTGTACGTCAGTAATGTTAACCAGCATCACTAGTCATAAACAGAACTAATGATAGGTGTGAATACAAGCCAACATCATGTCATTCTATTTCCAGTTTATCTGTATTTGTTAATTGAGGCATCAGTTAAAACACAATCTCAGTGTAATATCAGGCTCGGATGGTACGATTAGTCCCTAGCTATCTGACAGATGGGTAACAGAGGTTGAACGGTCATCCATCACCAGCTACGACCTATTACACCTCTAGAACCAGCCGCGGCAGACATCACACTCCAGCCTGTGTGTGTGACGTCTGTCGACTAGCAGGCCCGGCCTGCCCCAAGATCATCTGTGTGGGTTACTGTGTTGCCAAGGCTGGCGTGGCCTGGGGGTGGTGGGTCCGTTTGTTTGACAGACTGGCTTTGGCACCTAGCACCGGTCATCTTTGTTACAAAACGCCCCCCAGCTTATGGATGGGGACAGGAGTGTCACAACCTGCCTGAGCTAGCTGCAGCGCCAGCCCGGCGCCTGTGAGACTTACCCTGCTGTTTTACCTCGTGTCACCTAGGTTGGTCCCAGCCAAAAGCGACCATGTACTCTCTACAGTACTTCAAGGCCTAATATGTTCTAAAATATGAGTGTTTTTACAAGGTTTCTTCTTTGGGCTTGACACATTTCAGGAGGCGTTACCTCTATGGATTCATCCATTGTTATCAAGCTCTCACAATGAATGATAGTCTCTAGTGCCCTATCAAGTGCCTGATAGCCCTCCATTATTGAGATAAGACATCATTTGCTGCTGGTTGATAGCTAATTAGCTACTTATAATTGGTTAACCGCTCTATATGAGCCACACAGCGGTCTTTGAGGTTACACTTCAATGTATCACTGTTTCCAGGCTACCAATTAACTGTGTTATTACATCTGTGAGCCCTAACAAAAAGGTTTTACAGTGCAAGGTCTTGGTGGAAATGGTATTTGGTATTTTCTGGTAGCCTAATTAGACCTACTTTAAATTATTATTGAATTACATTGGTAATACAATTTGCTTATAATGATGTACTTTGTTACCAGGTAGTTTCCAACTATATACTAGATCATTATGGGCCCATAAATGTAATTATTACTTCTGTTTTCTCTCAAATACTAGGTGTGCTGCAGTTGGCTTGCCTGGCATTATAAAACCAATGGAATAGTTCCAAAAACATTATACCGATAATCAGACGCACCCCACTGCCTAATGTAAGGAAAACAATTACTATTTAAACCCAGGTGTTAACAGTGAAACTGATTAGAGAGACAGTCATTTTCATAGTGCTGGATAGAGCAAAAGACAGTCAAAAAAAGATAGATTTCTGATTGAACCATCTGTCTGGCCTTCCGAGAGGACTGATGGCATGTGATATCAGGCTGCCCCTTCATGCCCCATTAGTTAACCTCATTCCTGACATGATGGAAGAGCTCTGGGCCTAGCCACTGAAAAGACACAACGGTCAAAGTGTGGGGAGAAGAGAAAGAGGAATGAGGGAGAAGTGAGGGAGAAGAGAAAGAGGAATGAGGGAGAAGTGAGGGAGAAGAGAAAGAGGAATGAGGGAGAAGTGAGGGAGAAGAGAAAGAGGAGTGAGGGAGAAGAGAAAGAGGAATGAGGGAGAAGTGAGGGAGAAGAGAAAGAGGAATGAGGGAGAAGTGAGGGAGAAGAGAAAGAGGAATGAGGGAGAAGTGAGGGAGAAGAGAAAGAGGAATGAGGGAGAAGTGAGGGAGAAGAGAAAGAGGAATGAGGGAGAAGTGAGGGAGAAGAGAAAGAGGAATGAGGGAGAAAGAGAAAGAAACATACTGTTCTCTTCTGTTCATGTGATGCGTTGCAGCAGTATATTAATTTGCCTTCTGATCACTTCAGGTTCACTGGATACAGCTGGTAAACTAAATTAGTATTTGCCAGCACAGTTGCTTCTTTGCCACGTGGATTTATGTCAAAATAAACCTTGGAGCAGTGCACTCACTTAGCCACAGCTTCAACAGGGCCAGGCATGGGTGGGCACAGGGTTAGAGAGGGTCTGCCCTCTAAAACGCTCCTACATTAGCCAGTTTACCAGCTCAGCTTCCAGCACAAAGGGCCGCATTTAATAGGGAGAAGAGGGAACTTCAAGTCTGGGATGTGACATAAATAAGAAAACATACAGCATCCACACACAAATCATAGAAGATGTGAGTCTTACTAAGGTTTCTTTGAACTATATTCAATAGCTGTATATTGCTGAGATTGATGCTATGCCATTGTATCATCAAAGTCATATTTATGCTTAGGAATGAGTGTAGCAATTACCTTGCTTTGGCGACAGTAATAAACCAAGCCAATTACAGAGATCAAAAGAAAATACAATTCCCCCTTATTCATGTACATCTACATTATATGCTCTATAAGTCTTCTATCGTTCTTCATGTCAAGTCTCAGCTTGTCGGTTTTAGAGCGTTGGGACAGTAACCGAAAGGTCACTGGTTGGAATCCCCAGCTGACTAGGTGAAAAATCTGTTGTTGTACCCTTGAGCAAGGCACTTATCCACAGCGACTTACACAAACAATTATGGTTAAGAGTGTCTGCTAAATGAGTAAATTGTAAAATGTCTCATTCTATAGGTCTGGTCTCCTAACGTGACTCCTAATGTCTAGAAATACAGGCAGCGTGCATGCTGCTGTGCGTTAGTCTGCGTGAGGAGAGGCTGGACCAAGGTAGCCTGGGATGAGTAATTGGGCAGTAGGAAGCTCCAACCCCCTTCGATGTCTCTCTATGGCTTCCCTGAGGAGTCTTTAATTCACTGTTGATTTGCTCTGTTATTGTGCTATGTCTCAGTGTCTAAACAGTGTGTTCAAACAGCCTATTTAGCACATTCAGTGGGCGAGAACTGGGCCGGCTCCAGGAGAGGAGGCCTGGAGGAACACTCAACCACCTCGTATTCAACCAAGACAACACATCTCTCTGGCTCTGAGTCCCTTTTCCTCTCTCTCTCTCTCTGTCTTTCTCTCTGTCTCTCCCTTTCTCTCTCTTTCTCGTTTTCTCTGTATTTTTGTACCAGCCTTTCTCCATCGAAATCATCCTCTCTCTCTCTCTCTCTCTCCCCTAGTTATGAACAGAGAGTTGAGGCAAGTTTCCTTTGAACATTACAAAACTAGACAGAGTAGCTCAGTGTGGTCATTATTTCATGCAGCTAGTAATTAATGAAACTTTTAAAGGTTATTTTTCCATCTCTGTGTTTAACTTTGAACCACAGTAAATAAACAGCTGAGAGATGTCTCCCATAATTGCAAAAGGGTCATTGATACAATAAAACATGTGTGAGCTGAGCCAACACTATGTCAACTCAACTGTGACCACAATATTTTGTCATGACAGCGTTGTTTATTATGGTTTTAATACATTTGAATACAAAAACATCTTGATTGTAGAGTATTGTAGTCATGTGGATTGAAGGTCAAACACCTTAACAAACCGCTTCTGTGAGACGAAAAATAACTAACAATCTTGATGCACAAAGTGACTGGGAAAAACCATTGGCATTGCCAGGGAGTCTACTCTGTTGACTAACTGAAAGGTCATCTGCAAGGTCATCTGAAAGGTCATAATTTGGAACATGCTTTACATAGCCACCAGGGAAACATTGGTTGAGTCAAACATTGTGTCAATGTTATTTCACCATGCCTCATTATCAACGTAATCACGTTGCATCAACCTGGCTTTTTGATTGAATTAGCCAAAAGCCATCAACATACACCGTTAAGCAGGGATGTCAAACTCATTCCACGAAGGGCCGGGTGTCTGCAGGTTTTTGGTTTTTACTTTCAATTAAGCTCTAGACAACCATGTGAGGGGAGTTCCTTACTAATTAGTGACCTTAATTCATCAATCAAGTACAAGGGAGGAGCGAAAACCGCAGACACTCGGCCCTCTGTGGAATGAGTTTGACACGTGTGCCGTTAAGACTTAAACCCGGAAGTCCCAATGATGAGGCGAAAGACCTCTTTTCTAAGAGAGCAGTTCCAGTAAACACAGACAATCATGCAGTCAAGAAACAAAACATTGTTCTTGCCTTAAATTAACTCAGGTTTCAATTAAAAATAATTTGAAGATTTGGTTGGCTTCAAATTGATTTCACGCTCACAGACAACTCAATCAAATATCAATCAAGGTTGGACATTTACAGTACCTGATCTCATTGCATCAGAGGGCAGGCTGGTATTTCTTAACCACGTTCACTAACTACATACCAGATATTGATGTGGTGGTGGTGATGACGGTCTCCTTCACGCACGCGCCACACACACACAGACACACACAGACTCTCTCCTTCATCTTCGCTTATCCCTCTTATTGCAGTGCAGTCTGTCAGCTATAGTAATTAGTTGAGCTCCCAACACACCTCAACGTCTCCTCAATGTTGCTCATTAATCTCACATGAGTGATTAGGCCGCGAAGCACCACGCCGCACCACAACGAATGGAGCCGCCACGGCGGGAGGCTGGGAGGGAGGTGTGAAACTGGGTGTGAAACTGTTGTCATCTCATATGTTATCACACTCAAGAGATTAGCTAGGGATATAACCACACCACAGCCCATTGGCAGTTAATCATGCTGCTAATGATAAGTGAAATATTCTTGCCGTCGCGACAATGGCAACCGCCAAGGTCATGAACCCACATATTGCTTGGTTGGCTAGCCCCTTTAGTAATATATGACAAATGATCTACGACCAGATATGGGATGCTCATGGTACAGTAAAATCTTTTAAGTCTTCAGAACAAGGGTCTCCAATTCTCGAGACTTGGCTGTGTATTTACGGGCCTCAGGGTAACAGTCCTGATCTAGGATCAGTGTAGTCTTTTAGATAATAATGAATACATTTATATGGACTATATGGACAGGAAGGATCATAGAGCAGCACTCCTGAATATTTAGAATATGAGGATTTTATTTCCAAAACACTATATCCACAATTCTTTTTAATTAGAAATGATTGCTTATGGGTACCTTCATGTGTGTGTAAAATATTACTGTTCTCAGATTTTTTATTAATAGATTTTAGATATGTGTTTTTTTGCTAAATGTTATATATCCATTGTTTAGGTGGAATGGAATGTTTGTATCCTGTATATTTGACTGTGATTTTTATTTTACCTTTATTTAACTAGGCAAGTCAGTTAAGAACAAAATCTTATTTTCAATGACGGCCTGGGAACAGTGGGTTAACTGCCTTGTTCAGGGGCAGAACGACAGATTTTTACCTTGTCAGGTCGGGGATTCGATGCTAAATGTTATATATCCATTGTTTAGGTGGAATGGAATGTTTGTATCCTGTATATTTGACTGTGATTTTTATTTTACCTTTATTTAACTAGGCAAGTCAGTTAAGAACAAAATCTTATTTTCAATGACGGCCTGGGAACACTGCCTTGTTCAGGGGCAGAACGACAGATTTTTACCTTGTCAGGTCGGGGATTCGATGCTAAATGTTATATATCCATTGTTTAGGTGGAATGGAATGTTTGTATCCTGTATATTTGACTGTGATTTTTATTTTACCTTTATTTAACTAGGCAAGTCAGTTAAGAACAAAATCTTATTTTCAATGACGGCCTGGGAACACTGCCTTGTTCAGGGGCAGAACGACAGATTTTTACCTTGTCAGGTCGGGGATTCGATGTTATAAGTCCAACGCTCTAACCACTAGGCTACCTGCCGCTACCGTGATATGTGGTTGTCTTAAGATGAATGCACTGACTGTAAGTCGCTCTGGATAAGAGCATCTGCTAAATGACTCAAATTTAAAATATTACTGTATAGAATTTGTAAAATATTGATGTCACAAATGTATCATTTGTACCGTTTTTTTATAAGAAATGTAGTTATTTGTCCCATTTGACTGTGTAAAGCCTAGCAGTACTACATACTTCTCCGAGAGTGAGGTGGATATATAGCGTTTGCAACAAACATGATTATTTGTCTCTCTGAAATGAAACCATCAAGTGATAGATTTTAAACAACCCATGCCAGCATCAGAAAGTGAAAAAACACACCAATCTCTTTCATGATTTCTTTAAACAATAAAAGCTAAATTACCAACATTTCTGAAAATGTATATATAGAGTTTTGGAATGAACCTATTCATATTGTCTTAGCGGTGGGTAAACAAAAGTCTGCAAAACAAGACCAGTAGCGAAAACCCTGCTTTAAAATATGATTGTCTAAAGTAACATCATGACAACGACTTCTGTAGAGGAGAGTTTAAGTAATGCAGAAGAACTGGAATCAGACAAAGTGGGGCAGAACAATGACATCATGTCAGATGCATGATGTGACTGACGATGCAACACTGTGCTATTGTGCTCCTTCTGACAATATTATATAGCTAGCCAGGGTAGGATGGTTCTCTTTGCATGGTGTTAAACCTCTCCTACAGAGGACATCTCTACCATACACACGCATACACGCACACACACAGGCCTAATAGGCACACCGACACACACACATACACACTGTACACACTGTACACACACACACTGTACACACACAGACTGTACACACACAGACTGTACACACACAGACTGTACACACACACACACACACACACACACACACACACACACACACACACACACACACACACACACACACACACACACACACACACACACACACACACACACACACACACACACACACACACACACACACACACATTAGAATCATATAGGAGAGAGTAGGTCCTATCCCTCTGGATCTGACCTCAGCAGCTGTATGGAAAACTGGTTCTGCTCCACAGATAACGCCACACAACAATGAAATCTGGCTGAATTAAACCCACGCACAGAGAAAGCAGAGTTGTGTAAACAAGGCATTTCATTACAGTTTTTTTTTTAAATCGCTTTGGTGCTATTTTCACAAGTACAGTGCCTTCAGCAAGTATTCAGACCACTTGACTTTTTCCAAATTTTGTTAAGTTACAGCCTTATTCTAAAATGGATTAAATAAATAAAAATCCTCAGCAATCTACACACAATACCCCATAATGACATCACAATACCCCATAATGACATCACAATACCCCATAATGACAAAGTGAAAACAGGTTTTTAGAATAAAAAAACAGAAATACCTTATTTACATAAGTATTCAGACCCTTTGCTATGAGACTCGAAAATGAGCTCAGGTGCATCCTGTTTCCATTGATCATCCCTGAGATGTTTCTACAACTTGATTAGAGTCCACTTGTGGTAAATTCAATTGATTGGACATGATTTGGAAAGGCACACAGCTGTCTATATAAGATAACCACAGTTGACAGTGCATGTCAGAGCAAACACCAACCCTTCCTAGATCTGTCCGCCCGGCCAAACTGAGCAATCAGGGGAGAAAGACCTTGGTCAGGGAGGTGAGCAAGAACCTGATTGTCACTCTGACAGAGCTCTTCCACAAGGACAACCATCTCTGCAGAACTCCACCAATCAGGCCTTTATGGTAGTGGCCAAACGGAAGCCACTCCTCAGTAAAAGGCACATGACAGCCCACTTGGAGTTTGTCAAAAGGCACCTAAAGACCCTCAGACCATGAGAAACAAGATTCTCTGGTCTGATGAAACCAAAATGGAACTCTTTGGCTTGAATGCCAAGTGTCACGTCTGGAAGAAACCTGGCACCATCCCTATGGTGAAGCATGGTGGTGGCAGCATCATGCTGTGGGGGTGTTTTTCAGCAGCAGGGACTGGGATACTAGTCAGGATCGAGGCAAAGATGAATGGAGCAAAGTACAGAGAGATCTTTGATGAAAACCTGCTCCAGAGCGCTCGGGACCTCAGACTAGGGCAAAGGTTCACCTTCCAACAGGACAATGACCCTAAGCACACAGCCAAGACAATGCAGGATTGGCTTCGAGAAAAGTCTCTGAATGTCCTTGAGTGGCCCAGCCAGAGCCCGGACTTGAACCCAATCGAACAACTCTGTTGAGACCTGAAAATAGCTGTGCAGCAACGCTCCTCATCCAACCTGACAGAGCTTGAGAGGATCTGCAGAGAAGAAAGGGAGAAACTCCCCAAATACAGGTGTGCCAAGCTTGTAACGTCATACCCAAGAAGACTCGAGGGTGTAATCGCTGCCAAAGATGCTTCAACAAAGTACTGAGTAAAGGGTCTGAATACTTATGTAAATGTGATATTTCCGTAAAAAAAAAAAAAAAAAAAAATCAAACATTTCTAAAATATTTCTAAAAACCTGGGGTATTGTGTGTAGATTGATGGGGGGGAACTATTTAATACATTTTAGAATAAGGCTGTAACGTAACAAAATGTGGAAAAAGTTAAAGGGTCTGAATACTTTCTGAAGGCTATTCCCACTATGTGGTGAATTTTCAAAACTTTGTACAAAACTGGTAACACTTGTAACGTGGCAGGTATTATATTATTAGAAACATTAGGTTAAGCAGGGACTAGTTTGCATCAAGCCTGTCTTGAGCATTTGGCCACAGGTTCTCATCAAAATCACAGTAAATGTCTTCATTGTTCATGCCCCTGGGGAAAAACCTTTTGATATGGCAAATCCAAGCCTGATATAGGTCTGGATTGAAGACGTTGTATGCCTCATCCATGACCTGAAGGACGGTGGTACTCTCATGGGGATGGCAATCATACATCTTCCACCTGTATTGTATTCATGGATTGTATTTTACAGTATTGTATTGTACTTATTATATATTGTAGTGGTCTTGCATCACTCAGTTAGTAAGAGCATGGCACTAGCAACACCAGAGTTGTGGGTTCGATTCCCACTGGTGTCAGATACGCAAATGTGTGGACTAACTGTTGTCACTTAGCATAAAAACATCTGCTATGTAAATGGCATATATTATGGTATTACAGTACTGTATTGGCCAATGACATTTTAGTAAATTAGTGTGTGACCCTGTCAACAACAAAAAAACAGCAACTTAATTTTGGATGAATGTTTAGTCAATTGAGTCTTAATGCATGACATACAGTACATGATCTGATCTTGTCAAAATCTGATTTCTTCATACTTACTGTGAAGTAAAATCATAATAGTCATCATTGTACATTACACAGTATATTATACTTTATAAGTTTCTACTTTGCAAACATACATTTTCAATATGTTGTTCTCAAAATCTGTAGTAGACAAACTACTATAAAATATATAGGTTTACCAAATGGTTAAGTGCTTGTCAATTAAGAGCAGTCAGATTAAGTAAGTAATAATGTATTATGTATTTAACAAATGAGAAGAGAATCATATCAAAATTAATGTGAGCATAATGCCAATAACTTTATATGAACATGTATTGCAACTTGAAACATATTTCTAGATGAAACACTGATTAAGTTTGGTGAAAAAGTGATTGTGTGATTTTGTGTGTAGTACTTAATCAACAAAAAATGTGCGTAGAGTTTTAAAACAAACACCTTTTTGA
This sequence comes from Salvelinus alpinus, assembly GCF_045679555.1. Lineage (NCBI taxonomy): Eukaryota > Metazoa > Chordata > Actinopteri > Salmoniformes > Salmonidae > Salvelinus > Salvelinus alpinus. The sequence goes on along the minus strand of NC_092108.1, from coordinate 20,622,058 downwards.
TGATCTGTTTTGAGTTTTGTACTAAGAGTTGTGAAAAGTGCACCAAAGCGATTGGAGAAAACTGTAAGCTTTAGTTACAACACAGCACTGAGTCAATATGTCATTTTCAGATTTTTTCCAATCCACATCACATTATATTTGATAGCCTATATTTGACTCCAGTGGTGTAAAGTAACTAAGTAAAAATACTTTGAAGTACTACCTAAGTAGTTTGTTGGGTATCTGTACTTTATTATTTATATTTTTGACAACTTTTCCATTTACTTCACTACATTCCTAAAGATAAGATGTACTTTTTACTCCATGCATTTTCCCTGACACCCAAAAGTACTTGTTACTGTCACGCCCTGACCTTAGAGATCCTTATTAGTCTCTATGTTTGGTTAGGTCAGGGTGTGACTCGGGTGGGAAAGTCTATGTTTTCTATTTCTTTGTTTTTGGCCGAGTGTGGTTCCCAATCAGAGGCAGCTGTCTATCGTTGTCTTTGATTGGGGATCATATATAAGTTGTCATTTTCCTTTTGGGTTTTGTGGGATCTTGTTTTCTGTTTAGTGTCTGTGCCTGACAGAACTGTTCGCTTTCGTTTTTTGTCTTTGTTATTTTGTTTTGGTGTCATCAATAAAAAGACGATGTACGCCTACCACGCTGCGCCTTGGTCCACTCTTCCTTCTACAAAAGAGAGCCGTTACAGTTACATTTAGAATGCTCAGGCAGGACAGCAATATGGTCCAATTCACACACATATTAATATAACATGTTGTCATCCCTACTGCCTCTGATCTGGCAGCCTCAATAACACAAATACTGTGTTTTTAAATGATGTCTGAGTTTTGGAGTGTGCCCCTGGCTGTCTGTAAATAAAAAATGTAAATTAAAATTCCTGCTGAAAACAGAAAACATACAGACACACCACTTCATTTAGCTAGTACTCCTGAAACATGTCTCACCCCATCAACCACACATGGAGTACTACTCTAGTCTGAGGTAGGTTAGTATCAAGTGGTGAAGGGATGAAACTGTAGAGACCTTACTACTCAAAGGTGATGAATGCTCTGACACTGACGGAGCCTCCTCTAGTCCTCTAACTCTAGTGCATCTGTGAGAGCAGATGAATGGGGAGGAGTGTTCGATAAATTGGGTCACACGAACGTGGGGTTTCTGGGTAATGCGGTGAAAACGCTTGAGGAGTTGCAGTTGGATCAGCACGTGTTGGAATAGACGAATTGGGGCAGAACTACTCTGACGATGAAATCCCCCATCACCTAAACCTACAGCCACGTAAATGGGTTTCACCTACTTTTACACACTCACACACGCACATTATAAACACACACATATGCACGGACACACACACATGCACACATACAGTACACACACATATGCACACACACACACACGCACCCGCACCCACACACACACACACACACACACACACACACACACACACACACACACACACACACACACACACACACACACACACACACACACACACACACACACACACACACACACACACACACACACAAACACACACACACACACACACACACACGCACACGCACAGAGCGAGAGACATATATCCCTAATGCAACACATGAACTGTGTTGTATTATTATTGCTTGATGTATATAGCACACAATTGAATATGTGCTTGAAGGGCTCTTCTCTACCCCAGTCTCCTTCCATTTGTCTTGGTCAGTGAGTCTGTTACCTTGGCAGTGATAAGGTGAGTGAGTCTGTTACCTTGGCAGTGATAAGGTGAGTGAGTCTGTTACCTTGGCAGTGATGAGGTGAGTGAGTCTGTTACCTTGGCAGTGATGAGGTGAGTGAGTCTGTTACATTGGCAGTGATGAGGTGAGTGAGTCTGTTACCTTGGCAGTGATGAGGTGAGTGAGTCTGTTACCTTGGCAGTGAGTAGGTGAGTGAGTCTGTTACCTTGGCAGTGATGAGGTGAGTGAGTCTGTTACCTTGGCAGTGATGAGGTGAGTGAGTCTGTTACCTTGGCAGTGATGAGGTGAGTGAGTCTGTTACCTTGGCAGTGATGAGGTGAGTGAGTCTGTTACCTTGGCAGTGAGTAGGTGAGTGAGTCTGTTACCTTGGCAGTGATGAGGTGAGTGAGTCTGTTACCTTGGCAGTGATGAGGTGAGTGAGTCTGTTACCTTGGTAGTGATAAGGTGAGTGAGTCTGTTACCTTGGTAGTGATGAGGTGAGTGAGTCTGTTACCTTGGCAGTGAGGAGGTGAGTGAGTCTGTTACCTTGGCAGTGATGAGGTGAGTGAATCTGTTACCTTGGCAGTGAGGAGGTGAGTGAGTCTGTTACCTTGGCAGTGATGAGGTGAGTGAGTCTGTTACCTTGGCAGTGATGAGGTGAGTGAGTCTGTTACCTTGGCAGTGATGAGGTGAGTGAGTCTGTTACCTTGGCAGTGAGTAGGTGAGTGAGTCTGTTACCTTGGCAGTGATGAGGTGAGTGAGTCTGTTACCTTGGCAGTGATGAGGTGAGTGAGTCTGTTACCTTGGTAGTGATAAGGTGAGTGAGTCTGTTACCTTGGTAGTGATGAGGTGAGTGAGTCTGTTACCTTGGCAGTGAGGAGGTGAGTGAGTCTGTTACCTTGGCAGTGATGAGGTGAGTGAGTCTGTTACCTTGGCAGTGATGAGGTGAGTGAGTCTGTTACCTTGGCAGTGAGGAGGTGAGTGAGTCTGTTACCTTGGCAGTGAGGAGGTGAGTGAGTCTGTTACCTTGGCAGTGATGAGGTGAGTGAGTCTGTTACCTTGGCAGTGATGAGGCAAACTAGATTTGAGGATGGATAAATCTCTGCGATCACATGCTGCCTCTCCTTGGCAGTGAGGAGTGAAGTCAATATTGAAGCGGATACAGACAAGAGGCCTCTCTCTTCCATTTCTTTCTTTCTTTCTTTCTTTCTTTCTTTCTTTCTTTCTTTCTTTCTTTCTTTCTTTCTTTCTTTCTTTCTCTCTCTCTCTCTCTCTCTCTCTCTCTCTCTCTCTCTCTCTCTCTCTCTCTCTCTCTCTCTCTCTCTCTCTCTCTCTCTCTCTCTCTCTCTCTCTCTCTCTCTCTCTCCCCCCCTCCCTCTCTCTCTCTCACTGCCTCACTCCCCCTCACTCTCTCTCTCTCTCTCACTCCCTCACTCCTTCTCTCGCCCTCTTTAGATTTATCTACAGCTCCGCAGCCTCATACTTCAATAGATGGATGGTTATTTCATATGGTGCCAACTGGCCCTACATGAGTTGAGCTGAAGGTCACAGTGACTCATTTCAATAGAGACTGGGCTGGGCAACTCATTTTAGTAGTACTGAGACTTGGCGGGCGGCTCATATCAGTACAAAGACTGGGCGGCTTTGTATTGAAAAACCCACCAAAAATATACCCATCCAGACGATCGATTGGAAAACACCAAAACACACCTGTGAGCTTGATTATGGTTTATATCAGACTTAAAGTCACATAAGTAGGCTATATCACAGTCATACAGTGATACTACAAAAACTATAGCAAAGTGTATGGTACAGTAGAAACTCTGGTACAGATTGCATTGGAACCTGGAGGCATATGGCAGGCTGCCTCACACCTCCCAGACAATTGAGTCTTAATGATTCATTGGTTTGACATGCTACATCTCCCCAGTGATGTTGGGTGTCAGTGATGCACTTGGAGGCGGAGTGGCCAGAAAGAGTGATGGCTGAGAAGGCTGTTCTGGCTCAGTGTCCAGGCCAGATGCTGTAGTCTGACTCTGTGGTTCACACACCCACTGACAAACTCCACTCTCTCACTCACTCTTCATCAGATGTTTCAGGTCAAATCAGTCACCAGGATATTGTGATGACAACTATTATTCTGTCTGCACAATAAAATAATGATGATTGTGACTTTTCTACACCATTTGTTTCAGACACAGTCGTCAGATTTGGGATCAGCTGCCGTCATCATTCAAACTCTCGTCATAGAAAGTGTAGGATACTTTGATTTGGATCATTTAAAAAAAGCTATACTCAAATTAGCCTAATCCAGATAGAAATCTCAAGATGTTTTCATTTACCACACGATTTGGAATATGTCCTAGTATGTCACTATGTTATTTCTTCTGTCCAGTGATTCCCATCAAACTTTTATTTGAGGACGGAAGCACCTGTCATGATGACATAACGTCAACCAAACACCTTCCTGAAACAAACTCCCACAATTCACTTAATCTGAACAAAATACTGCATTGTACCTAATCTAAAATGTCCGCCTCCATTTCACCCCTAACCTGCACCTGTCCACTTGGCTAACATCTTCTTTCATGGTGACAAGCAAGGTCGGGAGAGGGATACGAGCACAATGAAAGTTCATTCTTATTTGAGCTAGCTCAGTGAATTAAATTCTTATAAAAGATTTAGGCCGCTGCAGCGACAATGTTCTTCTATACAGCCCTACATGTTCGTGTCTATGTTTCCACTGCTCTTGAAGATGCAGCACCTCAGGGCCTTACGGGAGGAGTCCTGTGGGAGTTCAATTTGAGGTAATGCTACTGCAGTAATAATACAGAAGAGAAAACATCAGATTTAAGAAAGCTTTCAGTAGGACAAAAGAAGAATCACATCACTTTGGAAAAGTGGAGAAGAGTAACAAAAACAAGCAAGCATTGGGAGCGTGCTTCACGGAACAACAACCAACAGGATAGGTAGGCTATGTTGTTCATTCTTCTATCATCAGATTTCAGGGAAACAACATGAAATGTAAAAAGAGAACATCCTATTTCACCCTTTTTCTTTTTACACTAGTTTCAGATTGGGGAAAAGGCATTACAGTGTTAATCCGTTAGCATAGCTCCTATACTCCCTCCCTGGTTCTGCTGCCTGGCTGTCAGGAGTCTACATTCCACAGGGCGAGCAACAAAGAGCTGCTTGCTGCAGAACTTAATACTCTTCAATGTTTTTGTGCCGTACCATCTAAGCCTCACAACCCACCAGAGGATTGCAAGGAACTGTTATGGGACTGCTGCATTAAACTGAATACAACAGAAAATGTGTGTGTGGGGTGTGGGGGGGTGGGTTCTTCTATCCTTGCGGGAACCAAAAATCCCCAAATGTTCCCACAAGGATAGTAAAACAAGGAAAATTCTACCTCGTACCCATGACGGCAAAACCTATTTTGAACTAAGGGGTTAGGTTTAGGGTTAGGAGTTATGTTTAGGTTTAGGGTTTGGGTTACGGGTTAAGGTTAGGGTGAGGGTTAAGGTTCGGGTTATGGGTGAGGGTTAGGGGTTAGGGAAAATAAGATTTGGAATGGAAATACATTTTAGGCCACCTCGAGGACAGAATAACATAACGTGTGTGTGTGTGTGCGCACGCGTGGGTGCACGTGTGTGTGTTGACACACTGCTTCAGCTCTGATGGGTGGCAGGACTTTTTTAAAGTCATTTAGTGAGTTTGGCAGATTATAGAGGAAGACACCCCTGAACCCTGCCACTCTGCCCCCTGCAGTGCTACATCATTGACACTGATCTTTGTGGATAAACAGTGGAGCCACACCACAAACAGGGCCTCAGGCCTCTAAACCAATCAATCACTCTGGTGTTCACATCATTAGCTGTTAGAATCTAATTCAGTCTGTGCGACTGCTATCTGGAGCAGTCTGATACCAGCCAGCCACTCAAGTAATGCCTTATTCCTATCACTTGTCTTCGAGGTCATCGCTGGTTGAAAGGTTGGTTGAGCTACTCCTTCAAATAACCTGTTGATGCAGACACCACTGACCACCATACTGTACATATGGTTCAATCTTCTACGGTCTCATCCATGTAGGAACTGATTAATGATAGTCCAATGAACAATTACACTGAGCTCACTGCCCATTCACTGTCCAGTGCCAGCCAAAAGGATGGATGGGTGGGTTGGTTGGTTGTTATTTTTTCCTCAAGAAAATGTCTGGTTGAGTCTGGTTCTTTTCAATGTCTCGTCCATTGCATATAAATAGGATATTGGTAACTATAGGCCATCAATAAAAGGTCTAAAGCATGAGGAATTTCTGGTTAATTATATTTTAACAGAATCCAAATAGAACATCTCGACTCCACACACTAACCTATAAAACTCCACACAGCCCACCTACACCTCCCTCTCTAGGAGAAGACACGACCATCAATTAAGGGGTGATTTGACGCGGTGAAGCAACAGAGACAACCCCCAAGCGCGCATGAAAGCTCCTCCAAACACCAACATTTTTCACAACAATGAACCATGATTAGTAGGCCTAGACCTCAAGGATATTCTATGATTTCCCGCAGAGATTTAGATATCTCACACCGCCCGGCGTCACTGAGCGCTTCGGTTCCATCCACAGGTACCGCACGCTGCATCCCGATTCAAACGGATGCATTCACAGACCGTTATAGTTGGTGAGCATACTGTTCGAGTACCATAGCTTGAACTGCATCAAGGGTAACCTATCTATCAATAAGTTCAACACAAGTCTACTGTCAAATGTATTTTCATTTCAATTTCCTATATACAAATATCCACTCAAATTGAAAATGCTCCCGTTGAGGCGTTTGGAGAGCTGAATCTGCATGAAGGGGGCTTGTCATTCCAACAGGGGACCTTGGACGGAGCTGGTGTGTGTGGTTCCCCGGAAATTAAAGTCTATTCTTAAAATGATCCCCTGTCATACTGCATCAGAATATGAGTCAGACAACTTTCAAATGAAAATTATGGAAATGTGGCTGTGCGCATTTTATTCCGGCCAACTGCGACTGGTTACAGAGGATCCGGTATGTAGGCTACAGCAATACAACATTCAATTCAGAGAAATAGCCTAGGCTACATAATGATAAAGCTTCATCTCTGAAATCGAAATGTTGTCATTCGGTCACCTAAATAGACAGTTCTAACAACAATTCTCATCAGAAATCAAGGCAAAAAAACGTGTAGGTGAGCTCTTTATCATCACATAACATAGCCTAACCCCAACTTGATTGTAAAATAGCCTAAAATATAGAATATGTTTACTACAGATCTGACACTTACCCTTTCATATGACAGCTATGCTGAAATTTCCAGTTTAACCGTTTTAATCCAAATCAGGTTCCGGTTCGTTTGCGCGATTTGTTTTCGCTTCTTAGAGAGAGAAAAAATCCATTCGTTAATTCCATTTGCCGGACACGCACGCCATAAAATCACATTGGGTCGCCTCTCATTTTTCGACAATTTTACTATTTCAGTGTTTCGTGGACATATCCTCTTTTTTATCTTCTTTTTAAAATTATTTTACCGCCGCTGAAGTTGCCTAGTTACCCCTGTCTCTCATTCAAGGTGGCTCAAGCGCTGTGTACAGCGGCCAATCATAAAAGCAGCCCTGGATTAACTATTTCTTGGCTCCGCTATTCTAGTTTCAAGCTAAAATTAGGGGAGTGGGCGGGGAAAGTGGGCCCCCAGTGACAGAAAAAAATGATGTGCACGGAGAATAACGTAGAAAGGGGGATCCGTTAGAGTGGATGGTCTGGATTGGAGGGGGAGGGGAAGAGGATTAAGCGTTTCACAAAAATAAAAGGGGGGAAGGGGCAGAGGGAGACCAGTTGCCCATGGACTTCTAGTTCTCACAAGAGAGCACACAGCAGGCTTATCTTGGACAATATCTACAATGAATGATCCCAGCCTGAATATGAAGACTGCAGCCAGCCATGGCAGATATCTTCCTCACCTCACCTCGCTCAGTAAGAGGAAGAGGTAAATGTTCTCATGTTGTTTCGACAGTCAAATATCTGTCTCATTCCTGGAAATCGCAAAGACCAATCCACCAGGCTCCTTAACCACCCTTCTATCAAGACCACCCCCCACCCCCTCATCCATCCCTACATACCTTCATTCTGCCCCATTGAGTCTCCTCATCATAGGCCATATTGATTTCTATTTCCCCCTCCAACAGTGGGGTGAAAGGTGTAGTCAGCTTCAATCACTGTTACATGGCCACAATGACACCACCTGTACCGTTCTGTTGTTGCGTGAGGTGGGTGGGCCGGGTAGGAGGGGCTCAGAGGAGAGGGTACACCCCCCCACACCACAGGGCAACAGGCCTTGTGCATTATAGATGAACAGTTGGGGGTCGGTGTGTTGTGTGTGTGTGTGTGTGTGTGTGTGTGTGTGTGTGTGTGTGTGTGTGTGTGTGTGTGTGTGTGTGTGTGTGTGTGTGTGTGTGTGTGTGTGTGTGTGTGTGTGTGTGTGTGTGTGTGTGTGTGTGTGTGTGTGTGTGTGTGTGTGTGTGTGTGTGTGTGTTCAGATGAAGGCTACTGGTGCTGCAGTACTGTTCTCAGAGAGGCGGGTCCTAGTAGGGGGTAGGAGTTCTAGCTAGCAGTGTGGGACTTCTCTACTCATCATCGCAGGGAAAATCTGCACATTCTGCAGAAAACAGATATTTCTGCCTGACATCATTCTATATCAAAAAGAAGTTTCCTGCCATCCAAGTTTGTCTAGACTCTATACTGTGCCATAAAATATGAATTTGACATCAATGTCTAATCTATGTCTAAATTACATTATTTCAAAACATAAGGAGAATATATTTTGTAAGAGAGAAAAGTTTTCTGTCTATTATTCAAATGGACCAGTATTGTGTTCTCGCCTTTGTGTGTGATTGATTAGATACTGACTGCAATCCATCCTTCACATTACAAATGGCAACGGCAGGGCTGGGGTGGCCCCCCTTCCCTATATATGGCCCCACTCCCCTATATGTGTGTGTGTGTGAGAGAGAGAGAGAACGTGAGTATGGTGTTTGTGTATCACAAACAGAGTGGTTGATTCACATGTCGCACTTGGCTTACCCACACAGTAATCTTAATGCTTTTTACAGATGGAGTCTGTCTTTCCCTTTTTGTCTGCAATCTCCATGTTTCATGAAACATCAAGAGCCACGCACGCACGCACGCACGCACACGCACACGCACACGCACACACACACACACACACACACACACACACACACACACACACACACACACAGCACTTTGTTTATCAATCAGAAGCCGCTGTGTGGTTTCCTAATCCCCTCTAACCCAACGTCCCACCTCCCTCATCTCTCCCACCCACCTCCCTCTCCTCTCACCTCCCATCTCCCACCTCCCCTCTCCCCTCCCACCTCCCTCTCCCCTCCCTCTCCCCACTCCCTCCCCTCCCCTCCCACCTCCCTCTCCCCTCCCACCTCTCTCGCCCCTCCCCTCCCACCTCTCTCGCCCCTCCCCTCCCACCTCCCTCTCCCCTTCCCTCTCCCCTCCCACCTCCCTCTCCCCTCCCTCTCCCCTCTCCCCTCCCCTCCCTCCTCCCTCTCCCCTCCTACCTCCCTCTCCCCTACCTTTCCCCTCCCCTCCCTCTCCCCTCTCACCTCCCTCTTCCCTCCCACCTCCCTCTCCCCTCCCACCTCCCTCCCTCTCCCCTACCTTTCCTCTCCTCTCCCCTCCCACCTTCCTCTCCCCTCCCAGCTTCCTCTCCCCTCCCACCTCCCTTTCCCATCTCCCCTCTCCCCTCCCTCTTTCCTCTCCTCTCCCCTCCCTCGGCCATCAGCTCCAGCGTTGCCCACCCTACTGTACCTCTCTTCGATACTCATTCATCTTGCCAATAACAACAAAACAGGTCAGTGACATCACTGTGGTCAGGCAGCTGGGTCCTGTGAGGTGACAACTAATCCTTAGTGTCTAACACACAGACAAAGGAACCACATCCTGGCAAATCAAATGTTTAGAGAGGCGGGAGTCCACAGGACTTACATATGGTCCACATTGTTATCGTTCCACCTTAACATGTTCAAGCTTGCCCAACCATGTAGGCTATACCTTCCTTCACAGGATACTGTGTTATGTTTGTTCTCAGTAATAGGTCGTGCCTGTGCCTTATTATGAGCGAGACGTATAGAGGAAATATTTTTTCCCCCTTCTAATCCTGTTCCCACATCTGCACATCCATCAGTTTTGATTTCCATGTAGATGGGACTCCATTGATAGTAGGGGGAATCCCCCTGGAGAGACGAGGCAGAACGAGGCAGAGCAATGAGATAGTGATTCCCCACAGTTCAGATGGAGATTTGAACAAAGACAAAGTGAGAGTGGGAGAGAGTCATCATCTAGCTGCTGTTGTTAATCTCCATACAATCCAATATTAGCTAGATCCAAAATCCCCATCATCACCGTCATGCCTGTGGCCGTTGATTAGTAATCTCTCTCATGAGAATATTGTGGCTGTTACTCCCCAAAACCGCCATAGGAAACCCCATAGGGGATGAGATCAATCAATCTTTCCTGGTTACACATTTACATGGTTAGCAGTGTCTATAGGAACATTACACAACACATACTCCGACACATACAGAAATGTTATTTGACATGAATATACAGTACATTGTTGATTTCCTCTAATGCTCTCTCACACAAATCCCTAAAATGCTTTGTTTTTCTCATACAGGCAGCTGACTTTAGAGCCTCATCATTGTTTGGTTGGTGATTCAAATGTGCTCATGACACCGAGATAGTCCGACTGACCGATGGGGAGGGGGAGGGTCTCTCTTAGAGGGGTCTCGGTGGAACAGGCAATAATGGGGTGTTTTAATGTTGTCTGTTCTACACATCGAGCTCTATGATAATGGACTATTTTAATCAAGTCTACAAATGATCTCATTGTGATCCAGAGTCGTTGATGGAGAATAGTCAGCGGCGTTAGCATTCAGATTAGCGTCGATGGGAGAGCTGACATTGATAAACGACTCATGACCTTTGACCCTTTGGCTCTCAGTGCCAAAGTTGATATCACACTGCCTGCCTCTGCCTCATCCCAGTCCCATCCATTACCATTAAGTTAGCATGACTAGCTAATACATAATGAAAACTCCCATAGACGTTGCTAAGCTAAGACTTAAGGCTATATTGAAGAGAGACCACACAGAGAGAGACACCAGTGAGAGTGTAGCATTGAGATAATAGACTCTCAGGTTATATAGAGTAAAGTAAAGCGGTGATGCTGGCCTTGCCTACTCAGCAACTCACACAGGACACACAGAGGTTTACTGGCTACTATGGTAACGTGCTTCCCCTTATTCGTGTTCAATTTGTCAAAGCCTTTTATTTAATAGGTGTATTGGGTGTTTGGGACACCCGGCACACACACATAGTTAAGTGCACAAACATACACACACTTGGGCACACACACACTAGTGCACACACGCACCCACAATATCTACACATGCGCGCACACACACAAACACACAAGCACACGCATACACACGCACAAACCCCAAAACACAAACACACACACACACACCCTCTCTCTCCCAGAAGAGAACATCTTTGTTATGTAGGACACTTCTGTCAGAAATGAGGTCGCTTTGGGATTTAGAATGCAGATAAAAGTTTAAAGGTGTCATCCCAACTTTGTACCTGTCAGAGAGCGTAACAGTGATAAATGTCTGCTGCGTGTGATACGTCAGGCAGAAAGACAGTTGAAGCTGACAAGTCAAGGACAAACACCAGAAGTTACCCCATAAATACGGGAAGTGATTAATTATAAATTCAAGCCATTTCATTAAAATATGCAAATCAAATCGACAGCCATCATTATAACCCTAGAATACACTTGCCAGGGGATGGAAGCAGAACGTCTGATGAGAGTTCACTCACATTACACACATTATACATTATTATGGTCCCATAAGGGTGATTGGGACAAACTCGGCAAAAAAATACACACTATCCGCTTCAACTCTCCATAGAATAGCAGTGAATTATGGAAGACATTGAGGCCACGCAGTGAGGATTCAAGCTGGCTCCTAAAGAATGAAGAGTTGGAAAGCCATTACAGATATAATTGGATTTCATTTCAACCATGTGAAGCAAAAAGGCTTGTCACAACCCCAGAAAAGATGGAACCATAATGCAATCAGAGTGTTTTGATGGATTATATACTAGTGTGTGTGTGTGTGTGTGTGTGTGTGTGTGTGTGTGTGTGTGTGTGTGTGTGTGTGTGTGTGTGTGTGTGTGTGTGTGTGTGTGTGTGTGTGTGTGTGTGTGTGTGTGTGTGTGTGTGTGTGTGTGTGTGTGTGTGTGTGTGTGCGTGTGTGTGTGTGCATGCATATGTGTGTGTGAGCGTGCATGCAAGTGTACCACAAATAGCACAAAAATAAATTGTACATATCCCCACAGACACACACACACAAGAATTAAAGAGCCTCCTTAACAAGCCTCAATGTGTCTGGTGACGAGAAAGAGACCTGGTCTGTGTGACAGTTCTGCGAATGAGGCTGCAGAGAGCAGAGAGCGAAAAATGGAAAAGAGAGAAGAATACCATCCTCTATGCCTCTGTGAGCTGGGAAATAAGCATGCCATATCATATGTCATGTGTGTTAGCGCTTGAAACTAAATGGAGGTCATCTTCGAAGAGTGTGTCAGGACTGAGCTGGGTTTATTGGGTTAAAAAAGAAGCTGGGGAGAGCAGCATACACACTCTGTCATGAGGATTCAGCTACTCCAGTTCAGACCTCTTTAAAGGTCTGACTGATAGATTGACTGAAACACCCACATGTTCGCATGATCACACTCAGACTCACAGATGGACTCAGCTGCTGTGGATCTCCCTCAATGTCTCACTGACACATATAACCCCCCTCCCCACTCATACACACACACACACCATAGAAACACACACGTACGTACGCACACACGCACGCATGCACGCACACACATATACACACACATTACGTTATGTCACGTCGCTTGGTCCGAGCGGGCGGCCAATCTACATATACTGTGAGTACTTTTCAGACAAAACCCTCTGAGTGTCACGCCCTGACCGTAGATTGCTTTGTATGTTTCTATTTTTAGTTTGGTCAGGGTGTGATGTGGGTCGGTATTCTATGTCTGGGTATTCTATGTTGTAGGTCTAGGTTTTCTGTTTCTGTGTGTTTGGCCTGGTGTGGTTCCCAATCAGAGGCAGCTGTCTATCGTTGTCTCTGATTGGGATATTTAGGTAGCCTGTTTTCCCACTTTTGTTTGTGGGTGGTTGTTTTCTGTTTAGTGTATGTTCACCTGGCAGAACTGTTTCATTTTCGTTTTTCCTCGTTGTTGTTTTGTGTAGTGTTCAGTTTTAATTAAATATGACGAACACTTACTCACTCACTCACTCACTCACTCATCACTCACTCACTCACTCACTCACTCACTCACTCACTCACTCACTCACTCACTCACTCACTCACTCACTCACTCACTCACACATGCAAACACACACACATACACACGCACACACACACACACACACACACACACACACACACACACACACACACACACACACACACACACACACACACACACACACACACACACACACACACACACACACACACACACACACACACACACACACACACACACACACACACACACACACACACACACACACACACACACAGAGCTATCCTGACATCTGGAGACTCAGTGGCCTTCCCTTCCCACCATCTCCCTCCTACATGATAATACTGCCAGTGTATTGTTGTTCAGGGTGTTATTTTCCAATAGAGCAGAGACTCTCAATACACAGAAATGGTAATGAAGCTGTTTCTTCTTGCATTTTGAAGCACTGACCCAGTTTTGGTTTGTTCCACAGAGGGCGTTACTGTGATACATCTATTTCAAAAAAACATTCCAAAGTCTAATTCATGAACAATGAATCTACACAGTATGTGTTCCAATATCTTTTCTCCACCCAAAGCAAACTGAATGAGGAGAGTACTGAGAGCTGATATTTGATGATGGATAGTGGAGTTTAATTTGTGCTGGCCAGCCAAAGTAGCTACAGACTTATGACCGACAAGGAATGAAGAGACAATGAATTACAGGTAGCGAGGGAAGGAGAGAGAGAGAGAAAGAGAGAGAGAGAGACAAGGAGAGAGAGAAAGAGAGAGGGAGAGGGGGAAGAGAGAGAGAAAGAGAGTCATGAGCAGATGAGCTCCTGCATTTTTAAGCATGTTCTTAAAAAAAGATAGATTTAGAGTTTGATAAACTTGGATTTTTTGTCAGGGACATATACAAGATGCTACCCTCTACAACATAACCTTACTCCAAATCAAAACTCAAAACCTACCACCTGATTTTGGACGGAATTACGGAATCACCTAAGATTATTATTCCAACGCTATACAGCAAATGCTCTGGAAAACAACAGAAACCTGAAGACACCATCCAACCTGGAACTGAGTGAGTAATGTTTAGTCTGAAGCCACATTTTATTTCCAAAAGCGGAGAAGAAAAATACAGTACATTACTTTATAAGGACTGAATGCTAAATTAAGGCTGCCAAGCTTGATACAACTTCAATTAGCACTGACGTGTCAAGTGAGAGGTGTCAAAGCCCTTTAGCCCAACAATGGCAGGAGAGTTGCACAGTCTACTCGAACCAAATGGAGAGGCCTTAGAAGCTGCCTCACGCTGTTAAGAGGTCATTAAAATACAGTACCCTGTGTATGTAAAGAATGATAAGTCAAGAAACGATCACAAAATGAAGTTCCTTATGGAAAATCAAGAGACACTTTTTTGCTGACTATTATAAAAATGGGAACAACAGCAACCTCATATTCCACACAAACCATCCCCTGGCATGGCAAAGTGTTATATTAACCAGACCATCCCCTGACACAGTGCTATATTAACCAGACCATCCCCTGACACAGTGCTATATTAACCAGACCATCCCCTGACACAGTGCTATATTAACCAGACCATCCCCTGGCATGGCACAGTGCTATATTATCACACTACCCCTCTGTTAAGAGAGGGGTGTTAACGAGGGGTGGAAACTCAGGATACTTGACAACGAGGACTCTGAGTCAGCTAATATAAATCTCTATAAGTCTGGAACAATATTAGTACAGGGCAACTCCAGACAGTTTCAGCTGGACTTTCACCTAATCAAAGAATTAGCCCAGCAGAAGATACCCCCACCCTGAGCAGGTCAGACCAGACCTCTTCATTATACACTGCTCAAAAAATAAAGGGAACACTTAAACAACACAATGTAACTGTGGCCTGCTGGAGGTCATTTTGCAGGGCTTTGGCAGTGCTCCTCCTTGCACAAAGGCGGAGGTAACGGTCCTGCTGCTGGGTTGTTGCCCTCCTACGGCCTCCTCCACGTCTCCTGATGTACTGGCCTGTCTCCTGGTAGCGCCTCCATGCTCTGGACACTACGCTGACAGACACAGCAAACCTTCTTGCCACAGCTCGCATTGATGTGCCATCCTGGATGAGCTGCACTACCTGAGCCACTTGTGTGGGTTGTAGACTCCGTCTCATGCTACCACTAGAATGAAAGCACCGCCAGCATTCAAAGTGACCAAAACATCAGCCAGGAAGCATAGGAACTGAGAAGTGGTCTGTGGTCACCACCTGCAGAACCACTCCTTTATTGGGGGTGTCTTGCTAATTGCCTATAATTTCCACCTTTTGTCTATTCCATTTGCTTTACAGCATGTGAAATTTATTGTCAATCAGTGTTGCTTCCTAAGTGGACAGTTTGATTTCACAGAAGTGTGATTGACTTGGAGTTACATTGTGTTGTTTAAGTGTTCCCTTTATTTTTTTGAGCAGTGTATAACCCCACAGATGAGCAACCCCAAGCGGAAAGTCAACCTCCCAGCACAGAGTACTACCCCCTCATTGAAATGAAGGATACATTTACCCAGCTGGAGGTAAGGCAGGTGGAGCTGGAACAGCAGGTGATTACACTCCAGACAGCACAGACCCAGACTCAGACAACAGTCTGGCACAACAACACCCCCTTAGCCAGACCCGGAGAGCTGGATAGAGACATATCTGCACTCTGGACTGTGGTGAGACAACTTCAACAATATAAAAAACAGGAGCAGGAGAAGAACAGAGCACTAGAGGAGAGGATCAGACTGCTGGAGGAGAGGGTGAGGGGGATGGTGTGTGACAGAGAACAACCCACTAGAGAGGTGGCCACCCCCACAGAGAAGCCAGCAGAACAGCCCACCTCAGCTCCTGACAAAAGTCTTGACACCACAGCAGAACAGTCCACACCAGACCCTGACCATAGCGTTGACATCACAGCAGAACAGACAAATTAAGAACCCCAAGCCCAGGGGATTTCACCCCCTCTGAGCACCCCCCTGTCAGCCACCCTGATAGCCCTCCTGACAACCCGCTCACACCCACTGAGGACATACACAAGACACAGATTGTACTACTTATGGACTCAAATGGGAAATATATTGAAGAAAATAAACTTTTTTTCCAATCACAGAGTGTCTGAACTCTGGTGTCCAAACACCCAGCGTGCCATAGACCTTCTGTCTGAGGATGATCACCTAGCCACATAGGTTCACCTAGCCACATAATAATACACACAGGCACAAACGACCTGAGAACACAGCAGGAAAGGGTGGCCACAGCACTGAAGGGAGTGATTGAAAAAGCTTATTCTACTTTCCCCAATGCACAAGTGGTTATCTCCACCTTGCTAACATGAAAATACTTCCACCCTGCTACCATACAGTGGGTAAACGCAAGTATTTCCCGTGACCGTGCCTCAAAACCACAAGTTTACCTGGCCCACCACTCCACCCTGGACTTGAACAGCCTTCATGACCAGGTCCATCTATACAAGGCAGCAGAGCAAACCTTCGCCAGGACCCTAAAGGACATCGCCCTCAACCGCAGCCCCAACACCTCACACAGGAGTAACAGATCAATAGACACCCCGCCGAGACCAGCGAGACACTCTCCCAGACCTGTGGGACCCCCCCTGAACCTACACATAGAGGACACATGCCGAGAGGACCTACAGTTGAAATCGGAAGTTTGCATACACTTAGGTTGGAGTCATTAAAACTCGTTTTTCAACCACTCCACAAATGTCTTGTTAACAAACTATAGTTTTGGCAAGTCGGTTAGGATATCTACTTTGTGCATGACACAGGTCATTTTTTGAAACAATTGCTTACAGACAGATTATTTCACTTATCACAATTCCAGTGGGTCAAAATGTTAATACACTAAATTGACTGTGCCTTTAAGCAGCTTGGAAAATTTCAGAAAATGATGTCATGGCTTTAGAAGCTTCTGTTAGGCTAATTGACATCATTTGAGTCAATTGGAGGTGTACCTGTGGATGTATTTCAAGCCTACCTTCAAACTCAGTGCCTCTTTGCTTGACATCATGGGGAAATCAAAAGAAATCAGCCAAGACCTCAAAAAAAAATTGTAGACCTCCACAAGTCTGGTTCATCCTTGGGAGCAATTTCCAAACGCCTGATGGTTCCACTTTCATCTGTACAAACAATAGTATGCAAGTATTAACACCATGGGACCATGCAGCCGCCATACCGCTCAGGAAGGAGACGCTTTCTGTCTCCTAGAGATGAACGTACTATATCGACATAACCTGAAAGGCTGCTCAGCAAGGAAGAAGCCACTGCTCCAAAACCACCATAAAAAAGCCAGACTACGGTTTGCAACTGGACAAAGATTGTACTTTTTGGAGAAATGTCCTCTGGTCTGATGAAACAAAAATAGAACTGTTTGGCCATAATGACCATCGTTATGTTTGGAGGAAAAAGGGGGAGGCTTGCAAGCCGAAGAACACCGTCCCAAGCACGGGGGTGACAGCATCATGTTGTGGGTGTGCTTTGCTGCAGGAGGGACTGGTGCACTTCACAAAATAGATAGCATCATGAGGCAGGAAAATTATGTTGATATATTGAAGCAACATCTCAAGACATCAGTCATGAAGTTAAAGCTTGGTTGCAAATGGGTCTTCGAAATGGACAATGACCCCATGCATACTTCCAAAGTTGTGGCAAAATCTGTGGGCAGATCTGTAAAAGCGTGTGCGAGCAAGGAAGCCTACAAACCTGACTCAGTTACACTAGCTCTGTCAGGAGGAATGGGCCAAAATTCACCCAACTTATTGTGGGAGACTTGTGGAAGGCTACCCAAAACGTTTGACCCAAGTTAAACAATTTAAAGACAATGTTACCAAATACTAATTGAGTGTATGTAAACTTCTGACCCACTGGGAATGTGATGAAAGAAATAAAAGCTGAAATAAATCATTCTCTCTTGTCATGTTTTGTCTTTGATCATGTCTTGTCCCTGTGCTTCCCTCTGCTGGTCTTATTAGGTTCTTTCTCTTTCTCTCTCTCTATCGTTCCGTTCCTGCTCCCAGCTGTTTCTCATTCTCCCTACGACCTCATTTACTCTTTCACACCTGTCCCCTATTTTGCCCTCTGATTAGAGTCCCTATTTCTCCCTCTGTTTTCCGCTCCTGTCCTTGTCGGATTCTTGTTTGATGTTTGCTGTTCCTGTGTCCTTGTTTCGCCCTGTCGTGTTCTTTGCCTTCTTCAGATGCTGCGTGTGAGCAGGTGTCTATGTCAGCTACGGCCAGTGCGTTCCCGAAGCGACCTGCAGTCTGTGGTCGCGTCTCCAGTCGTTCCTCTCTATTGATGAGAGGATTTCAGTTTCCTGTTTTGGATTTACTATTGATTATATCCAGGAGAATCATTATTTGTTTAATACTGGAATAAAGACTCTGTTACTATTACGTCGCTTTTGGGTCCTCATTCACCAGCATAACAGAAGAATCCGACCAAGATGGACCCAGCGACTACGGATTCTCTCAACACTGCCGTCAAGTTCCAGGGAGCAATGCTCGGCAGACACGAGCAGGAATTGTCTGCTGCTCGTCATGCCGTTGAGACCCTGGCCACTCAGGTCTCCGACCTGTCAGGACAGTTTCAGAGTCTTCGTCTCGTGCCACCAGCTACTTCCTGGTCTTCCGAGTCTCCGGAACCTAGGGTTAATAACCCACCATGTTACTCTGGGCAGCCCACTGAGTGTCGCTCCTTTCTCACCCAGTGTGATATTGTGTTCTCTCTCCAGCCCAACACATACTCAAGAGAGAGAGCTCGGATCGCTTACGTCATATCACTCCTTACTGGTCGGGCTCGGGAGTGGGGCACAGCTATCTGGGAGGCTAGGGCTGAGTGTTCTAACGTTTATCAGAACTTTAAAGAGGAGATGATACGGGTTTTTGATCGTTCAGTTTTTGGGAAGGAGGCTTCCAGGGCCCTGGCTTCCCTATGTCAAGGTGATCGATCCATAACGGATTACTCTATAGAGTTTCGCACTCTGGCTGCATCCAGTGACTGGAACGAGCCGGCGTTGCTCGCTCGTTTTCTGGAGGGACTCCACGCTGAGGTTAAGGATGAGATTCTCTCCCGGGAGGTTCCTTCCAGCGTGGACTCTTTGATTGCACTCGCCATCCGCATAGAACGACGGGTAGATCTTCGTCACCGAGCTCGTGAAAGAGAGCTCGCGTTAACGGTGTTTCCCCTCTCCGCATCTCAACCATCTCCTCCCACCGGCTCAGAGACTGAGCCCATGCAGCTGGGAGGTATTCGCATCTCGACTAAGGAGAGGGAACGGAGAATCACCAACCGCCTTTGCCTCTATTGCGGTTCTGCTGGACATTTTGTCATGTCATGTCCCGTAAAGGGCCAGAGCTCATCAGTGAGCGGAGGGCTACTGGTGAGCGCTACTACTCAGGTCTCTCCATCAAGATCCTGTACTACCTTGTCGGTCCATCTTCGCTGGACCGGTTCGGCTGCTTCCTGCAGTGCCTTGATAGACTCAGGGGCTGAGGGTTGTTTTATGGACGAAGCATGGGCTCGGAAACATGACATTCCTCTCAGACAGTTAGGGAAGCCCACGCCCATGTTCGCCTTAGATGGTAGTCTTCTCCCCAGTATCAGATGTGAGACACTACCTTTAACCCTCACAGTATCTGGTAACCACAGTGAGACCATTTCCTTTTTGATTTTTCGTTCACCTTTTACACCTGTTGTTTTGGGTCATCCCTGGCTAGTATGTCATAATCCTTCTATTAATTGGTCTAGTAATTCTATCCTATCTTGGAACGTTTCTTGTCATGTGAAGTGTTTAATGTCTGCTATCCCTCCTGTGTCTTCTGTCCCCTCTACTCAGGAGGAACCTGGTGATTTGACAGGAGTGCCGGAGGAATATCATGATCTGCGCACGGTCTTCAGTCGGTCCAGAGCCAGCTCCCTTCCTCCTCACCGGTCGTATGATTGTTGTATTGATCTCCTTCCGGGGACCACTCCCCCTCGGGGTAGACTATACTCTCTGTCGGCTCCCGAACGTAAGGCTCTCGAGGATTATCTGTCTGTTTCTCTCGACGCCGGTACCGTGGTGCCTTCTTCCTCTCCCGCCGGAGCGGGATTTTTCTTTGTTAAGAAGAAGGACGGTACTCTGCGCCCCTGCGTGGATTATCGAGGGCTGAATGACATAACGGTTAAGAATCGTTATCCGCTTCCCCTTATGTCGTCAGCCTTCGAGATTTTGCAGGGAGCCAGGTGCTTTACTAAGTTGGACCTTCGTAACGCTTACCATCTCGTACGCATCAGAGAGGGGGACGAGTGGAAAACGGCGTTTAACACTCCGTTAGGGCATTTTGAATACCGGGTTCTGCCGTTCGGTCTCGCTAATGCTCCAGCTGTCTTTCAGGCATTAGTTAATGATGTACTGAGAGACATGCTGAACATTTTTGTTTTCGTTTACCTTGACGATATCCTGATTTTTTCACCGTCACTCGAGATTCATGTTCAGCACGTTCGACGTGTACTCCAGCGCCTTTTAGAGAATTGTCTCTACGTGAAGGCTGAGAAGTGCGCCTTTCATGTCTCCTCTGTCACTTTTCTCGGTTCTGTTATTTCCGCTGAAGGCATTCAGATGGATCCCGCTAAGGTCCAGGCTGTCAGCGATTGGCCCGTCCCTAAGTCACGTGTCGAGTTGCAGCGCTTTCTCGGTTTCGCTAATTTCTATCGGCGTTTCATTCGTAATTTCGGTCAAGTGGCTGCCCCTCTCACAGCTCTGACTTCTGTCAAGACTTGCTTTAAGTGGTCCGGTTCCGCCCAGGGAGCTTTTGATCTCCTCAAGAAGCGTTTTACATCCGCCCCTATCCTTGTTACTCCTGACGTCACTAAACAATTCATTGTCGAGGTTGACGCTTCAGAGGTGGGCGTGGGAGCCATTCTGTCTCAGCGCTTCCAGTCTGACGATAAGGTCCATCCTTGCGCTTACTTTTCTCATCGCCTGTCGCCAT
The DNA here is from genome assembly GCF_045679555.1 of Salvelinus alpinus. Taxonomy (NCBI): domain Eukaryota; kingdom Metazoa; phylum Chordata; class Actinopteri; order Salmoniformes; family Salmonidae; genus Salvelinus; species Salvelinus alpinus. Next base: position 20,600,888 of record NC_092108.1, on the reverse strand, counting down.
CGGAACGCAACTATGATGTGGGTAACCGCGAACTGCTCGCCATCCGCTTAGCCATAGGCGAATGGCGACAGTGGTTGGAGGGGGCGACCGTCCCTTTTGTCGTTTGGACTGACCATAAGAACCTTGAGTACATCCGTTCGGCCAAACGACTTAATGCACGTCAAGCTCGTTGGGCGTTGTTTTTCGCTCGTTTCGAGTTCGTGATTTCCTATCGTCCGGGAAATAAGAACACCAAGCCTGATGCCTTATCCCGTCTCTTTAGTTCTTCTGTGGCTTCTACCGACCCCGAGGGGATTCTCCCTGAAGGGCGTGTTGTCGGGTTGACTGTCTGGGGAATTGAGAGACAGGTAAAGCAAGCACTCACTCACACTGCGTCGCCGCGCGCTTGTCCTAGTAACCTTCTGTTCGTTCCTGTCTCTACTCGTCTGGCTGTTCTTCAGTGGGCTCACTCTGCCAAGTTAGCTGGCCACCCCGGCGTTCGGGGTACGCTTGCTTCTATTCGCCAGCGGTTTTGGTGGCCTACTCAGGAGCGGGACACGCGTCGTTTCGTGGCTGCTTGTTCGGACTGCGCGCAGACTAAGTCAGGTAACTCTCCTCCTGCCGGTCGTCTCAGACCGCTTCCCATTCCTTCTCGACCATGGTCTCACATCGCCTTAGACTTTATTACCGGTCTGCCTTCGTCTGCGGGGAAGACTGTGATTCTTACGGTTATCGATAGGTTCTCTAAGGCGGCACATTTCATTCCCCTCGCTAAGCTTCCTTCCGCTAAGGAGACGGCACAAATCATCATTGAGAATGTGTTCAGAATTCATGGCCTCCCGTTAGACGCCGTTTCAGACAGAGGTCCGCAATTCACGTCACAGTTTTGGAGGGAGTTCTGTCGTTTGATTGGTGCTTCCGTCAGTCTCTCTTCCGGGTTTCATCCCCAGTCTAACGGTCAAGCAGAAAGGGCCAATCAGTCGATTGGTCGCATATTACGCAGCCTTTCGTTTCGAAACCCTGCGTCTTGGGCAGAACAGCTCCCCTGGGCTGAGTACGCTCACAACTCGCTTCCTTCGTCTGCTACCGGGCTGTCCCCGTTTCAGAGTAGTCTTGGCTACCAGCCTCCTCTGTTTTCGTCCCAGCTCGCCGAGTCCAGCGTTCCCTCCGCTCAGGCTTTTGTCCAACGTTGTGAGCGCACCTGGAGGAGGGTCAGGTCTGCACTTTGCCGTTACAGGGCGCAGACTGTGAGAGCCGCCAATAAACGTAGGATTAAGAGTCCTAGGTATTGTCGCGGTCAGAGAGTGTGGCTTTCCACTCGTAACCTTCCCCTTACGACAGCTTCTCGCAAGTTGACTCCGCGGTTCATTGGTCCGTTCCGTGTCTCTCAGGTCGTCAATCCTGTCGCTGTGCGACTGCTTCTTCCGCAACATCTTCGTCGCGTCCACCCTGTCTTCCATGTCTCCTGTGTCAAGCCTTTTCTTCGCGCCCCCGTTCGTCTTCCCTCCCCCCCCCCCGTCCTTGTCGAGGGCGCTCCTATTTACAAGGTACGGAAGATCATGGACATGCGTTCTCGGGGACGTGGTCACCAGTACTTAGTGGATTGGGAGGGTTACGGTCCTGAGGAGAGGAGTTGGGTTCCATCTCGGGACGTGCTGGACCGTTCGTTGATTGATGATTTCCTTCGTTGCCGCCAGGGTTCCTCCTCGAGTGCGCCAGGAGGCGCTCGGTGAGTGGGGGGGTACTGTCATGTTTTGTCTTTGATCATGTCTTGTCCCTGTGCTTCCCTCTGCTGGTCTTATTAGGTTCTTTCTCTTTCTCTCTCTCTATCGTTCCGTTCCTGCTCCCAGCTGTTTCTCATTCTCCCTACGACCTCATTTACTCTTTCACACCTGTCCCCTATTTTGCCCTCTGATTAGAGTCCCTATTTCTCCCTCTGTTTTCCGCTCCTGTCCTTGTCGGATTCTTGTTTGATGTTTGCTGTTCCTGTGTCCTTGTTTCGCCCTGTCGTGTTCTTTGCCTTCTTCAGATGCTGCGTGTGAGCAGGTGTCTATGTCAGCTACGGCCAGTGCGTTCCCGAAGCGACCTGCAGTCTGTGGTCGCGTCTCCAGTCGTTCCTCTCTATTGACGAGAGGATTTCAGTTTCCTGTTTTGGATTTACTATTGATTATATCCAGGAGAATCATTATTTGTTTAATACTGGAATAAAGACTCTGTTACTATTACGTCGCTTTTGGGTCCTCATTCACCAGCATAACACTCTCTACTATTATTCTGACATTTCACATTCTTAAAATAAAGTGGTGATCCTAACTGACCTAAGACAGGGAATCTTTACTGGGATTAAATGTCAGCAATTGTGAAAAACTGAGTTTAAATGTATTTGGCTAAGGTGTATGTAAACTTCTGACTTCACCACCACACCACCAGCCACATACACACCCCCATCCGAACTAATCAACACCCCCCCAAGTCAACCATGCCCACACCCCATTTAGGTCCCCTCAGATCAGACCTATGCCCCTCCAGCCCACCCCATGCACCCCCCCCCCCCCCCCAAAGAGGGCCTCAACATTGAAGTCACACATACGCCCAGGCTGTCAGCAGCAAAATAGGCCCAACCCCGACTTTTACACTAGCCCAAGCCAATGGCATGTACCAGATGCTCAGCAGGCTCATGCTTACTGGCCTGAGGCCAAACCACACGACTAACAACATTGGACACTTTATGGAACACAAAGCCTTCACTATCTCATCCTGGAATATCCAAGGCCTGAGGTCATCTGCCTTTGGTCTAAAGAGCAGAAACCTGGACTTCATCAAAGAAATCGTAAATACAGACATTGTCATTCTACAAGAAACCTGGTATAGAGGAGGCGGACCCACTTGTTGCCCTCTAGGTTACAGAGAGCTGGTAGTGCCATCCACCAAACTACCAGGTGTGAAACGGGGAAGGGACTCAGGGGGTATGCTAATTTGGTATAGAGCAGACCTAATATTTGGAACCAAGGACTGATCACCCCAATCGACAAAAGTGGAGACAAATTTGACCTCAATAAGTACCTTGGGATATGCGTCAACAGCAACCTTGGGGAAATCCTCTGCAATATCATTAACAGCAGACTCGTACATTTCCTCAGTGAAAACAATGTACTGAGCAAATGTCAAATTGGCTTTTTACCAAATTATCATATGACAGACCACTTATTCACCCTGCACACCCTAATTGACAAACAAACAAAACAAAGGCAAAGTCAAAGTCTTCTCATGCTTTGTTGGTTTCAAAAATGCCTTTGACTCAATTTGGCATGAGGGTCTGCTATACAAATTGATGGAAATTTGTGTTGGGGGAAAAACATACGACATTATAAAATCAACAAGTGTGCGGTTAAAATAGTAAAAAAACATACACATTTCTTCCCACAGGGCCGTGGGGTGAGACAGGGATGCAGCTTAAGCCCCACCCTCTTCAACATATATATCAACGAATTGGCAGACCTGGCTCTCAAGAGAAGACAGGCTATGTGCACACTGCCCACAAAATGAGGTGGAAACTGAGCTGCACTTCCTAACCTCCTGCCCAATGTATTTAATTATTTTACCTTCATTTAACTAGGCAAGTCAGTTAAGAACAAATTCTTATTTACAATGACGTCCTAGGAACAGTGGGTTAACTGCCTTGTTCAGGGGCACAACGACAGAATTTTACTTTGTCAGCTCAGGGATTCAATCTTGCAACCTTTCTGATACTAGTCCAACGCTCTAACCACTAGGCTACCTGCCACCTCCTTCTGTATGACCATATTAGAGACACATATTTCCCTCAGATTACACAGATCCACAAAGAATTCCAAAACAAACCCGTATTTGATAAACTCCCATATCTACTGGGTGAAATACCACAGTGTGCCATCACAGCAGCAAGATTTGTGACCTGTTGCCACAAGACAAGGTCAACCAGTGAAGAACAAACACCATTGTAAATACAACCCATATTTATGCTTATTTATTTTCCCTTTTGTACTTGAACCATTTGTACATCGTTACAACACTGTATATATACATAATATGACATTTGTAATGTCTTAATTCTTTTGGAACTTCTGTGAGTGTAATGTTTACTGTTCATTGTTATTGTTTATTTCATGTTGTATGTTATCTACTTCACTTGCTTTGGCAATGTTAACATATGTTTCCCATGCCAATAAAGCCCCTTGAATTGAATTGAAAGAGTGAGAGCGGAACAACTGAAAAAAAGAGAGATTGAAAGAGAGAGAGGAAGAGAGAGAAAGAGAGAGGGAGAAAGGGAGAGAGGGAGGGAATGGGAGAGAGAGAAAACCAGATACAGGTAACTGACAAAATAAAGGAAACACTTCAGTAAGTGAGGGACACAGAATATCGAAAGCAGGTGCTTCCATACAGGTGGGGTTCCTGAGTTAATTAAGAAATTAACATCCCATCATGCTTGGGGTCATATATAAAATGGAGTAGTTGCGGTTCCGGATTTTTTGGAACCCGATTTGCCCTAGCTAAAGACACAAATATTTCTTTGCATTTTTTGCTGGTGTAGCTGCTGCCCACTCCACTACCTCTTTCATTGACTGCTTCCCCCTTCTTCCAGATTTTTTTGACTTAGCTGAGCTCACTCCGCTGCTGCTTTCCCCTCCTTGATCGGCGATGAACGCCTTTGTCTGGTGTAGCTTACAAACTTCATGTTATAAGCAAAAGACATGGTCGACGTGTTCAAACTATTGCATTCCAATAGTTTCAGAAGGGGAATTAGGCTACATCAAATCATGCAAAGCTATTTACATGTTGAGGCACCGGCCGATGTAAAACGAACTTGCCCATTGACTTGCCCATTAAGTAGCGATTTAATGTTATTTTTTCATCATCATTGCAAACACTGGCTAAGCAGGAAGCAGACAGGCAGTCAAAGTAGTGGTGTTCTTATTTCAGGAACTGTGACTAGTGACTATGATATGGCAGCAACTGATTAGCCTACATCATCACACAAAACACTGAACGCAATGTGTCAAATTGCTGTAGGGTTTTTATTTAATCTGTTCAGAAATATGAGGCAGAGACAGGCTACATCACCATGGTTCAGAAGAGGGAAAGAGAGAAAGGAGAAGGGAGGGGAAGTGTGAGCAGCAGCTACGTAGAAACACGTGTGCAGAACTTGATCTGAATACTTAGCTTTGAGAAAGAGGGGGAGGGGGCGGGTGCTACAAATCTGTACTCACAGCCACGGCCTATGTAAAAATGCCCAGTTAACCATTTTTTTGGCCCTCATGGCTAGAAGAAGAGATCTCAGTTACTTTGAAAGAGGGGTCTCAAGGAGCATGGGGTTTAAATTGTGTGTATGTGTGTGTGTGTCTCAGTCACCAGATTTCAACCCAACACTTATGGGAGATTCTGGAGTGGAGTCAACATTAACAAAACATCAAAT